>NW_016910579.1:0-427 GCF_001483705.2 Eufriesea mexicana
CTATTCAAGATCTATAGTCTGTTATAGCTTTTTGAATACATCGCCTAACGCCTTCGATCCAATGGCAAGTACATCCACCTACTTGGCAGAGAATAGGTCTACTCAAAACCTATAATCTGTTTTAGCCTGCTGAATATGTCGGCTAACGCCTTCGACCAATGTCAAGTACAGCCATCTACTTGCCAGAGATTAGGTCTAATCAAAATCTATAACCTCCTACAGCTTGGTGAATAGATCGCCTAACGCCTTCTATCCAATGACAAGTACAGCCATCTACTTGCCAGAGAATAGTTCTACTCAAAACCTATAATCTGTTTTAGCCTGCTGAATATGTCGGCTAACGCCTTCGACCAATGTCAAGTACAGCCATCTACTTGCAAGAGAATAAGTCTATTCATAATCTATAAGCTGCCACAGCTTGGCGATT
>NW_016910580.1:0-3116 GCF_001483705.2 Eufriesea mexicana
GCCTCGCCATGGCCAAGCAGAATACATTAGAGCAGAGGTGGGCTCAGAAATCCACCGGATACCAGTGCATAGTACGAAAGTCGAAACTCTCCTAACCGAACCTAGCGTAACCTAACATAACCAATCGTAACCTATGTCAACCTTACGTGCCGAGACCACAATTGCTGGCATCGGCGGAGCCAAGCAGACTATACTAGAGAGCAGTAGACCGCAGAAATGCACCGAATAGCAGTGTGCAGCAAAAAAGGCAAAGTTATCCTCTCCTATCATGAAAAATCGTAACACAACCAAACGTAAAATAACAGACCCCCCCCTGCCGCGACCGCTGTTGCTGGCCTGCCGAGAGACAAGCAGTATATACCAGAGTACAGTATGCCGCAGAAAGACCGCAAATTGCACTGTATAGCACAGATGTCAATGATATCCTGACCTAACTTGGCATGTCCTAGCCTAAACAAACGTGGACTAAGTAACCCTAACAAACCGAGTCCACTACTACTGGCGTCCCCATCGCCAAGCAGAATATATTAGAGGAGCGTAGGGTGCGGAAGCCCATAGAACGTTAATGTATAGCAGAAAAGTCAGAGCCGTCCTAACCTACCCCAGAATAACCTAATCGAACCAAGCGTAACATAACACACCTAACGTGCCGAGAACACTATTGCTAGCCCCCCCCCCCCAGAGCCAAGCAGAAAATACTAGAGCGCCGTAGAGTGCAGGAATCCGCTGAATTGCAGTGCACTGCACAAAAGTCAAAGATATCCTAAAATAACCTGCCATAGCCTCAGCTAACCGGTCGTAGCCTGACTAAACATATCGTGCCGAAAATAATATTGCTGGCCTCCGTAGAGGCAAGCAGAGCGCGCTAGAGCAATATAGAGCGCAGATATCCTACGAATAACAGTGTATAGCACAAAGGTCGAGGCTACCTTACCTTAACCCAACCAAACGTAGCAAAACCGTACGTAATCTGGCTCAACCTAACGTACCGATACATCAATTACTGTCCTCCCCAGAGCCAGGCAGAACATACTAGAACACAGTAGAGCACATAAATCCACCGAATAGCAGTCTGTACCATGAAAGTCAAAGCGATCCAAGCATAACCCATACTAACATGACCCTACCAAACGTAGCATAACTGGAACTAACATGCCGAAACAACTATTGCTGGCCTCCCCAGAAACAAGCAGAGCATATTATCGCAATGTAGACGGCAGAAACTCACCGAATAGCAGTGCACAGCACAAAGGTAAAATTTCTCCCATCCTAACCTAAAGGCAGTGCACAGCACAAAGGTAAAATTTCACCCATCCTAACCTAAACAAACATCATATAACCATACGTAATATATCTCAAACCAAGGTGCCCTGATGTAATATATCTCAAACAAAGGTGCCCTGACCACTATTGCTGGCATCGTCAGAGCCAAGCGGAGCAACACGAGAACACAGTATAAAGCAGAAATCTACCGTACAGCAGTGTACAACACGTAGGTCGAAGCTATCCAGGCATAACACAGCATAACGTAACCTAACAAAGCGTATCCTAACTCGAACTAACGTCCCAAGACCACTATAACCGGCCTCCCCATAAACGAGCATAGTATAGTAGTGCAATATGCGGCGCCGAAATCGACCGCATCGCAGTGTATAGCACAAAAGTCAATGCCATTCTATCCCAACCTATACAAACGTAACATGACCAAACGAAATGTAACTCAACCAGACGTGTGGCGGCCACTATTGCTGGCCTCTGGAGTGTCGAGCAGAGTATACTAGAGAACAGTAGAGCGATGGAATCAGCCGTATTGCTGTGCACAGCACAAAATTCGGACTTACGATAACCATACCTGGGCTAACCAAACCTAACTAAACGTAGCCTAACACAACATAACGAGCCGAGACCACTATTGCTGGTTTTCGCAGGGACAAGCAGAACGTACTAAAGCCGAGTAGAGCGCTGAAATGCACCGAACAGCTGTGTGTAACGAAAAAGTCAAAGCTATCCTCTCCTAACATGACAAACCGTAACATGACCAGACGTAACATAACTGAACCACACGTGCCGCGACCACTATTGCTTGCAACCGCAGAACCGAGCAGAAAATATTGCTGGAGGGTAGAGCACAGAAATCCATAGAATCGGAGTGTATTGGAGAAAATCAAAGATATACAAACCTAACCCAAACTCACATAACCTAACGAAGCGTGTCCTATCTCGACATAACATGCCGCGAACAGTTCTGCTGGCCTCCCTATGGCCAATCAGAATATACTAGAGCGCAGTAGGGCTCTGAAATCCACCGAAAAGCAGTGTACAACACGAAAGTTGAAGCTATACTAACCGAATTATGCTTAACTTAATTAACCAAGCGTAACATAACATACCCTAACGTGCAGGGACCACTATTGCTGTCCCACCAGAGCCATGCAGAAAATATTAAAGGACTGCAGTGCGCAGAAGTCCACCGAATAGCAGCGTATAGTACAAAAGTCAAAGATACCCTCTCTTAACTTAACCAAACGTACCGTAGGCAAACGTAACCTAACTCAACTTAACGTACCGAGACCGATAATGTTGGCCTCCACAGAGACAAGCAGAAAATGTCAGAGCACAGTAGAGTGTAGGAAACCATCGCATAGCAGTGTATAGTGTAAAAGTCAAGGCTACCCACTCCTAGCGTAAACAATTGTTACGTAACCGAAAGTTATATCTCAAACCGTCGTGCCGAGACAACAGTTGCAGATCTCCTCACGGACCAGCAGAAGCAGTAGAGCACTGTATAGTGCAGAAATCCTTCGAACAACAGTGTATAGCACGAAAGTCGAAGCTACACTTAACGAACATAGCCTAACATAACCTAACCGAACGTAACTCAACTCAACCCGACGTGCCGAGGCTACTGTTGCTGGCCTCCCGAGGGCCAAGCAGAACGTATGTGAGGAGCGCAGTGCGCAGAAATCCATAGAATCGCAGTGCATAGCACAAAAGTCATAGTTACCCTAGCCAAACGTATCAAACCTTAACACAACCAAACGTAACATAACTGAACCTAATGTGCCGCGATCATTATTGCTGGCCTCCACGGAGTCGAGCAGAACATATTAGCGGAG
>NW_016910580.1:11964-23678 GCF_001483705.2 Eufriesea mexicana
GTAGGACGCAGATATCCATAGAATCGAAGTGTATAGCAGAAAAATCACAGCTATCCAATCCTAAACAAGGCTAACGTGGCCAAACCGAACGTAGCGCAACTCAGCCTAACGTGATGTGGCCTGTATTGCTGCCATCCCCGGAGCCAGGCACTACATGTTAGAGAAGAGTAGATCGCAGAACTCTGTGGGATAGCAGTGTATAGCACAAGAGTTAGAGCATTCATGTCCTAGCCAGATAAAACGTAAAGTAGCCGAGCGTAATGTATCCCATCCTAGCGTGCCGAGACCACCATTGCTCCCCTCCCCAGAGCGAGGCAGGACGTACGAGAGGAGAGTAGGGTGCAGAAATCCATACAATCGCAGTGTATCGCACAAAATTCAAATCGAACCTGTACCACCCTATCCAAGCTGAGTACAACCAAACGCAACTTGACTTAATGCAACGTTCCGAGACCACTATTGCTGGCCACCCCAGAGCCAAGCAGAACATACTACAGCACAGCAGATCGCAGTCTACCGCATTGCAGTGCGTAGCGCAAAAGTCAGAGATATCCTAACCTGTCCTGCCCTATCCCAGCCAAGCCAAGCGTAACATAGCTGAATGTAACGTGCCGAGAATAAAATTGCCGGCTTCCGCAGAGACAAGCTTGGCATATTAGAGCAATGAAGTGCGCCGAAGCCCACCTGATAGCGGTTTATGGCACAAAAGTCAAAGATACCCTGTCCTAACCTAACCAATCGTAATTTCGCTGAACATAACCTATCGCAACCGATCGAGATAGGGGCACTAATTCTGCCCTGCCCAATGACGAGCAGAGTATGATATAGCACAGTACAGCACAGAAGTCCACAGGATATCAGTGCTGAACACATATGTCTAGGCTACACTAGAAAACCCAACCAAACCTAACATATCCAAACGTAACAAGTCACAAGTTACGTGCCGTGACCAGTATAGCTGGCCTCCACACAGCCAAGCAGAGCATAATGGAGGAGAGTAGAGCGATGAAATCTATGATTCGCAGCGTATGGTAGAAGAGTCGAAGCTATACAAACCTAACCAGAGCTAACATAATATGCCCCAACGTATCCAATCTGAAACTATTTTGCCGGGATCACTGATACCGGCTTCCCCAGAACCAAATGGCACATACTAGAGCAGAGTAACGCGGAGAAAGCCTACAAATAGCAGCGCATATCAAAAAAGTCAAGGATGCTCGAACCTAACCTGACCCAACATAATCCAAGCAAACCTAGAATAACTAAACTTAAAGAGCCGATACTTCTATCGGAGGACTCTCCAGAGCCACGCAGATTACACTAGTGCACAGTAGAGCGCAGAATGTCACGAAATAACAATGAATAGCACAAAAGTCATAGGTAAACTGACCTAACCAGACATAACCTTACCTAACCGAACGTAGAATAACATAAGCTAACCTGCCGAGACCAGTATTGAAGGTCTCCCCAGAGCCAAGCAGAATATATTGGGCACAGTTGAGGGCAGGAACCCGCCGAAGAGCAGAGCATAACACCGAAGTCAAAGCCATCCTAACCAAACGTAGAATAACCTAACATAACGAAACGTAACATAACACAACCTATCGTGCCGCGACCGATATTGCTGGTCTCCACAGAGTCGAGCAGAGTGTAGTTGAACAATTTGGAGCGCAGACATCCACCGAATAGCAGTGTGTAGCACAAAAGTCATAGCTGTCCTATCATAACCTAACCAAACGTAACAAAACAGAGTGCAAGCTAACTCATACTAACGTGCCGAGACCAACATTTCTAGCCACCCCAGAACAAAGCAGAACATACTAGAGCACAGTAAGCATAGTAATCCATCGCATTGCAGTGCGCGTAACAAAATTCGAGGATATCCTTACCTAACCTGTCCTCGCCTAGTCCCGCCAAACGTAACATAGTTAAATGCAACGTGCCGAGAATAATATTACTGGACTCCACAGAGCCTAGCAGAGTATATTAGACCACATTAGAGCGCGGAAATCCACCCAATAGCGGAGTATATCACAAAAGTAAAAGTCATTCTATCCAAACGTTACCTAACATAACATAACCAACCGCAACACCATTAACCCTAACGTGCCCAGACCACGAACGCTGGCCTCCTCAGGAACAAGCAGAATATAATAGAGCAGAGTACAGCGCAGAATGACACCGAGTAGGAATGAACAGAACAAAAGTCAAAGACATCATAACCTGACCTTTTTTTCACGTGGGGGAAATCTCCCATAGCTACCCGTCCACCTTAGGGGAGGGGCCTGTGTTATGTGAGATTTTTATCCACTAAAACCCCCATGATGTGCAGTCCTTCGCATTTCGGTGCGCCCTGGACTTCGCGGCGACGCAATTTCCAGGCCACCCCCGCGACGCAGCCGCAATTCCCTCCCGGCGCGACGGGAAATCGCACCCGAAATCATCATACCCATGCGCGCGAGACGGGTCAATTACAGGCACACGCAACAAGCACACAACCGCACCGCAACGCACGCATACCCTGCTGACGCCGCGCGACCATCACGATAAGTCGCGCGCCCGGAACACAGTCTATCGAACAGACGGGCCTCCACACGCCAGCCCGAGTTCATCCTGAGCTGGGTTACAACGGGAGAGAGAGACGGTCTCCCCGGCCGTAGGTACCTGGTCGCTCGCGAAGCCGGAGGTCTAACGCGTTAACACATCCGACAGCGCGCGAGCCACCAACCGGCGCCGCGCTTGCGGCCTCCGCCGCCCAACGCGCGAGGAGCAGGCGCTACGCTCGCGGACTCTCTCCGCGGCCTCCTTCTGTAACATAACCGCCTCGCAAAAGGAGGCAACCGCACGCGACGCACCTAAGCTCTCCGTCATTCGCGCCACGGCGACGGAGAGTGAAAGGTCCCAACCCACCACGCGGAAGAGTACCCGGCGCACGCGAGCCCACGCTGGACATTCCTCCAGCGTGTGCAGCGCCGTTTCCCGCCATTCCCCGCAGTGATGACACCGCGTCACGCGTCCCCGCCCGGTACGACGCAGGTACTAGCGAAGCACGCGTGCCCCGTTAGCACCAGTGTCAGGCAGAAAGTTTGCCGGCTGCCGCTGCGCCCACATGCATCAAGCACGGGGACCACAGCCTCGACCGCCCGTTGCAGCTGGCTGCTCAGCTTCCTCAGCCGAGCTCGCCAGTCGGTCATCGCGGGCTGTCGGACCTTTCGCCTCATCGAAACGGCCCCTTCTTCAGGAGCACCGCCGCTGTCAGCGTGTAGGAGACCGTAGATACAGGCCTCCCGCACCGCTTGCAGTTCGAACGGCGGGACACCCGCCAGGATCATCGCCGCCCCGTGGGATATCGTGCGGTACCCGCGCACGACCCTGATCACCATCCTGCGGGAGGCTCGCCGGAGAATCGCCAGACTGTGCGGACTAGCGACCAGGTCGTTCGCCCAGATAGGAGCGCCGTAAAGTGTCACCGTGCGAACGACTCCCGTATAGAGGCGGCGTACCCTCCCGTCAAGCCCACCCAGGTTGGGCAGCAGGCGACACGGCGCCCCCGCCATACCTTCCAGGTGTGATTCCACCGCAAGGAAATGCTCGTCGAACTTCCAGTGGCTATCGAGGACGAGGCCGAGATATTTCATCCGGTCCCGTACCTCGACCACGACGTTCCCAACGCGCATCAGGGACTTGGGCGGCTTTCCGTGGTGCCGATGGCAAAACCACATTGCCTCGGTCTTCTCGGGGTAGATACTCAACCCCAGACGCTGGATGCTATTCGCGACGAGGGCCACGCCGCTTTCCGCGCGCTGCGTGGCCTCCTGCCAACTGAACCCGGCGACCATCACTTGCGTGTCGTCCGCGTAACACGTAAGGCTCAGGCCGCCGGGGAGGTGGGTGCGCAACACGGCGTCGTACGCCAGGTCCCAGACGATCGGCCCGAGTTCCGATCCCTGTGGTACTCCGCAGTTCGTCGCCCGCACGACGGTCGGGTATCGTACGGGATACTCGATCGAGCACTCCGCCAAATAGTCGCCGATCACCGCCATCATGTATTGGGGAACCCTGAGGTACAACAGAGCACACCGGATGGGGGCCCAGGGCAGGGAGTTGAAGGCGTTGGCGATATCCACGCCGACCGTCAGCGCCACCCAGCCCGGCAAACGGCAGCCACTGACAGGGTACGAACGCGCCGTGTGTGTAGTGGGCCTGCACCCAAGTGCCCGGTTTGCGCCGGGCTCGGCCGCCCCTCCAACCACCGCCTGGGCAGCAAGGCGTGCTGCCCGCCAAAGACGAATTGTGCTGCTCGCCAGGTGCCTGCATGCGCCGCGTCCGCGAGTTCCAATTCGAAAGCTGCGTCCGCGAATTCCGTCTGCACCCACCGCGGCCTCTTGTCGCGCGACAGACCACCGAATAGCAGCGTATAGTACAAAAGTCAAAGATACCCTCTCTTAACTTAACCAAACGTACCGTAGGCAAACGTAACCTAACTCAACTTAACGTACCGAGACCGATAATGTTGGCCTCCACAGAGACAAGCAGAAAATGTCAGAGCACAGTAGAGTGTAGGAAACCATCGCATAGCAGTGTATAGTGTAAAAGTCAAGGCTACCCACTCCTAACGTAAACAATTGTTACGTAACCGAAAGTTATATCTCAAACCGTCGTGCCGAGACAACAGTTGCAGATCTCCTCAGGGACCAGCAGAAGCAGTAGAGCACTGTATAGTGCAGAAATCCTTCGAACAACAGTGTATAGCACGAAAGTCGAAGCTACACTTAACGAACATAGCCTAACATGACCTAACCGAACGTAACTCAACTCAACCCGACGTGCCGAGGCTACTGTTGCTGGCCTCCCGAGGGCCAAGCAGAACGTATGTGAGGAGCGCAGTGCGCAGAAATCCATAGAATCGCAGTGCATAGCACAAAAGTCATAGTTACCCTAGCCAAACGTATCAAACCTTAACACAACCAAACGTAACATAACTGAACCTAATGTGCCGCGATCATTATTGCTGGCCTCCACGGAGTCGAGCAGAACATATTAGCGGAGTGTAGGACGCAGAAATCCATAGAATCGAAGTGTATAGCAGAAAAATCACAGCTATCCAATCCTAAACAAGGCTAACGTGGCCAAACCGAACGTAGCGCAACTCAGCCTAACGTGATGTGGCCTGTATTGCTGCCATCCCCGGAGCCAGGCACTACATGTTAGAGAAGAGTAGATCGCAGAACTCTGTGGGATAGCAGTGTATAGCACAAGAGTTAGAGCATTCATGTCCTAGCCAGATAAAACGTAAAGTAGCCGAGCGTAATGTATCCCATCCTAGCGTGCCGAGACCACCATTGCTCCCCTCCCCAGAGCGAGGCAGGACGTACGAGAGGAGAGTAGGGTGCAGAAATCCATACAATCGCAGTGTATCGCACAAAATTCAAATCGAACCTGTACCACCCTATCCAAGCTGAGTACAACCAAACGCAACTTGACTTAATGCAACTATTGCTGGCCACCCCAGAGCCAAGCAGAACATACTACAGCACAGCAGATCGCAGTCTACCGCATTGCAGTGCGTAGCGCAAAAGTCAGAGATATCCTAACCTGTCCTGCCCTATCCCAGCCAAGCCAAGCGTAACATAGCTGAATGTAACGTGCCGAGAATAAAATTGCCGGCTTCCGCAGAGACAAGCTTGGCATATTAGAGCAATGAAGTGCGCCGAAGCCCACCTGGTAGCGGTTTATGGCACAAAAGTCAAAGATACCCTGTCCTAACCTAACCAATCGTAATTTCGCTGAACATAACCTATCGCAACCGATCGAGATAGGGGCACTAATTCTGCCCTGCCCAAAGACGAGCAGAGTATGATATAGCACAGTACAGCACAGAAGTCCACAGGATATCAGTGCTGAACGCATATGTCTTGGCTACACTAGAAAACCCAACCAAACCTAACATATCCAAACATAACAAGTCACAAGTTACGTGCCGTGACCAGTATAGCTGGCCTCCACACAGCCAAGCAGAGCATAATGGAGGAGAGTAGAGCGATGAAATCTATGATTCGCAGCGTATGGTAGAAGAGTCGAAGCTATACAAACCTAACCAGAGCTAACATAATATGCCCCAACGTATCCAATCTGAAACTATTTTGCCGGGATCACTGATACCGGCTTCCCCAGAACCAAATGGCACATACTAGAGCAGAGTAACGCGGAGAAAGCCTACAAATAGCAGCGCATATCAAAAAAGTCAAGGATGCTCGAACCTAACCTGACCCAACATAATCCAAGCAAACCTAGAATAACTAAACTTAAAGAGCCGATACTTCTATCGGAGGACTCTCCAGAGCCACGCAGATTACACTAGTGCACAGTAGAGCGCAGAATGTCACGAAATAACAATGAATAGCACAAAAGTCATAGGTAAACTGACCTAACCAGACATAACCTTACCTAACCGAACGTAGAATAACATAAGCTAACCTGCCGAGACCAGTATTGAAGGTCTCCCCAGAGCCAAGCAGAATATATTGGGCACAGTTGAGGGCAGGAACCCGCCGAAGAGCAGAGCATAACACCGAAGTCAAAGCCATCCTAACCAAACGTAGAATAACCTAACATAACGAAACGTAACATAACACAACCTATCGTGCCGCGACCGATATTGCTGGTCTCCACAGAGTCGAGCAGAGTGTAGTTGAACAATTTGGAGCGCAGACATCCACCGAATAGCAGTGTGTAGCACAAAAGTCATAGCTGTCCTATCATAACCTAACCAAACGTAACAAAACAGAGTGCAAGCTAACTCATACTAACGTGCCGAGACCAACATTTCTAGCCACCCCAGAACAAAGCAGAACATACTAGAGCACAGTAAGCATAGTAATCCATCGCATTGCAGTGCGCGTAACAAAATTCGAGGATATCCTTACCTAACCTGTCCTCGCCTAGTCCCGCCAAACGTAACATAGTTAAATGCAACGTGCCGAGAATAATATTACTGGACTCCACAGAGCCTAGCAGAGTATATTAGACCACATTAGAGCGCGGAAATCCACCCAATAGCGGAGTATATCACAAAAGTAAAAGTCATTCTATCCAAACGTTACCTAACATAACATAACCAACCGCAACACCATTAACCCTAACGTGCCCAGACCACGAACGCTGGCCTCCTCAGGAACAAGCAGAATATAATAGAGCAGAGTACAGCGCAGAATGACACCGAGTAGGAATGAACAGAACAAAAGTCAAAGACATCATAACCTGACCTTTTTTTCACGTGGGGGAAATCTCCCATAGCTACCCGTCCACCTTAGGGGAGGGGCCTGTGTTATGTGAGATTTTTATCCACTAAAACCCCCACGATGTGCAGCCCTTCGCATTTCGGTGCGCCCTGGACTTCGCGGCGACGCAATTTCCAGGCCACCCCCGCGACGCAGCCGCAATTCCCTCCCGGCGCGACGGGAAATCGCACCCGAAATCATCATACCCATGCGCGCGAGACGGGTCAATTACAGGCACACGCAACAAGCACACAACCGCACCGCAACGCACGCATACCCTGCTGACGCCGCGCGACCATCACGATAAGTCGCGCGCCCGGAACACAGTCTATCGAACAGACGGGCCCCCACACGCCAGCCCGAGGTCATCCTGAGCTGGGTTACAACGGGAGAGAGAGACGGTCTCCCCGGCCGTAGCTACCTGGTCGCTCCCGAAGACGGAGGTCTAACGCGTTAACACATCCGACAGCGCGCGAGCCACCAACCGGCGCCGCGCTTGCGGCCTCAGCCGCCCAACGCGCGAGGAGCAGGCGCTTCGCTCGCGGGCTCTCTCCGCGGCCTCCTTCTGTAACATAACCGCCTCGCAAAAGGTGGCAACCGCACGCGACGCACCTAAGCCCTTCGTCATTCGCGTCAAGGCGACGGAGAGTGAAAGGTCCCTACCCACTACGCGGAAGAGTACCCGGCGCACGCGAGCCCACGCTGGACATTCCTCCAGCGTGTGCAGCGCCGTTTCCCGCCATTCCCCGCAGTGATGACACCGCGTCACGCGTCCCCGCCCGGTACGACGCAGGTACTAGCGAAGCACCCGTGCCCCGTTAGCACCAGTGTCAGGCAGAAAGTTTGCCGGCTGCCGCTGCGCCCACATGCATCAAGCACGGGGACCACAGCCTCGACCGCCCGTTGCAGCTGGCTGCTCAGCTTCCTCAGCCGAGCTCGCCAGTCGGTCATCGCGGGCTGTCGGACCTTTCGCCTCATCGAAACGGCCCCTTCTTCAGGAGCACCGCCGCTGTCAGCGTGTAGGAGACCGTAGATACGGGCCTCCCGCACCGCTTGCAGTTCGAACGGCGGGACACCCGCCAGGATCATCGCCGCCTCGTGGGATATCGTGCGGTACCCGCGCACGACCCTGATCACCATCCTGCGAGAGGCTCGCCGGAGAATCGCCAGACTGTGCGGACTAGCGACCAGGTCATTCGCCCAGATAGGAGCGCCGTAAAGTGTCACCGTGCGAACGACTCCCGTATAGAGGCGGCGTACCCTCCCGTCAAGCCCGCCCAGGTTGGGCAGCAGGCGACACGGCGCCCCCGCCATACCTTCCAGGTGTGATTCCACCGCAAGGAAATGCTCGTCGAACTTCCAGTGGCTATCGAGGACGAGGCCGAGATATTTCATCCGGTCCCGTACCTCGACCACGACGTTCCCAACGCGCATCAGGGACTTGGGCGGCTTTCCGTGGTGCCGATGGCAAAACCACATTGCCTCGGTCTTCTCGGGGTAGATACTCAACCCCAGACGCTGGATGCTATTCGCGACGAGGGCCACGCCGCTTTCCGCGCGCTGCGTGGCCTCCTGCCAACTGAACTCGGCGACCATCACTTGCGTGTCGTCCGCGTAACACGTAAGGCTCAGGCCGCCGGGGAGGTGGGTGCGCAGCACGGCGTCGTACGCCAGGTCGCAGACGATCGGCCCGAGTTCCGATCCCTGTGGTACTCCGCAGTTCGTCGCCCGCACGACGGTCGGGTATCGTACGGGATACTCGATCGAGCACTCCGCCAAATAGTCGCCGATCACCGCCATCATGTATTGGGGAACCCTGAGGTACAACAGAGCACACCGGATGGGGGCCCAGGGCAGGGAGTTGAAGGCGTTGGCGATATCCACGCCGACCGTCAGCGCCACCCAGCCCGGCAAACGGCAGCCACTGACAGGGTACGAACGCGCCGTGTGTGTAGTGGGCCTGCACCCAAGTGCCCGGTTTGCGCCGGGCTCGGCCGCCCCTCCAACCACCGCCTGGGCAGCAAGGCGTGCTGCCCGCCAAAGACGAATTGTGCTGCTCGCCAGGTGCCTGCATGCGCCGCGTCCGCGAGTTCCAATTCGAAAGCTGCGTCCGCGAATTCCGTCTGCACCCACCGCGGCCTCTTGTCGCGCGACAGGTACAAGGACGAGCTCGGAGGTTTCTCTCGTAGACACATGCCTCGTCCGGTTGTGGTCCTAGGGACTATAACTCCCACTCCGTGGCGTGTGGTTCCCCGCGGACGGACGCTCGGGGCGAGGCCCTGCAAGATTGGGCCGCGGGGTTAGATCACCGGTTGCTCGACCGAGGTTCCGTGAGCACATGCGTCCGGTGGAACGGCACGTACATCGTGGACTTGTTGTTCGCATCGCCGTCAGCTGTGCGTCGGGTCACAGGCTGAAGCGTGTTGGTGTAGGTGGAAACGCTCAGCGACCACTTCCACATGTCCATGATGCTTGCCGTCACACCTCGCACCGTTCTGGAGCCACACAGTGTGAAGCACGCCACCACGCTCCGATGGGCGCTAGGGCGCCTCGACTGCGACCTCTTCGCCGCGGGCGTCCGGATCTTCGCCTGTGCGGATGGGGCCGTCTGGCGCGAAAACGACGAAGCGGAATTAGGGGCGGAGCGGCTAAGGGCGGCGATGACGCGCGCGCGCGACGTCGCCATGCCGCGGGTGAGGGAGCCACCTTCGCGGGGTTGAGTGCACTTGTGGTCGGCCGAAATCGTGCAGGTCCGGAAGCTCTGCGTGCTCGCTCGGCGCCAGTAGGCCCGGGCGCGGTGTCAATGACGCGCGATGTCCGCCGAAGATATCGCGCTCCTCTATCGCGAGTACTGGTCCGCGGTGTGCGATCTCCGGAGGGTGATTCGCAGAGCCAAACCTCGGCAATGGAACGTACTCCACGCAAAGCCCGAAAGCGATCCGTAGGTACGCCCCCATAAATTAGTAATGGGGAAGTTAGGGGCGCGGGCGCCCCCGGTGACCGAGCGTACGGACCCCGAGCTCCTGCGGCGGGTGATCGGCACCCTCTTCTCGGTGGCGGCGAGGAGGGGGTGCATCCCGGTGCAGTGCAATCGGAACTGGTCGGATGGTCCGACGAGCTGGGGGTCGAGCGCGAGGATTTGAGCAGTGCTGTCGTGAGGATGGGGGCGAGGAGCACCGTCCCCGGACCGGATGGCATCGCAGGCCGAGCCTTTGCACTGACTCTGGAGGCGTGCGGTGACAGTTTGCGATGACTGTCAGACAGCTGCCTCAGGACCGGTCGCTTCCCGGCATGTTGGAAGAGAGCGAGTGTAGTGCTGATCCCGAAACCAGGGAAGCCGCCGGACTCTCCGAAGGAATACCGGCCGATATGTCTGCTCGACGAGGCGGCCAAGCTCTTCGAGCGCGTTCCAGCTGCCCGCCTCCGAGAGCATTTATCGGATGTGGGCCTCGATCTCAGCGTCAGCCACTTCGGATTCCGGCAGGTTCGGTCGACGATAGACGCGATTAAGCGCGTTCGTACCTGTCGGTGGCTGCCGCTGACCGGTGCGGGGCGGTGCTGGCGGTCGGCGTGTATATCGCCAACGCCTTCAACACCCTTCTCTGGGCCGCCATCTGGTGTGCCCTGTTGTAACACAGGGTTCCCCAACACATGATGGCGGTCATCGGTGGCTATTTGGCGGAGCGCTAGATCGAGTATCCCGGACGATACTCGACCATCGTGCGGGCGTCGAACTGCGGGGTTCCACAGTGATCTGTACTCGGGCCGATCCTCTGGGACGTCGCGTACGACGCCGCGATGCGCACTCCACTCCCCCGCGGCCTGAGCCAGACCTGTTACGCGGACGACACGGTGATGATGGGCGCCGGGTCGAGTCGTGAGGAGGCCTCGCTGCGAGCGGAAAGCGGCGTGGCCCTCGTCGCGTATAGCATCCAGCGCCTGGGGCTGAGTATCTCCCCCGAGGAGTACGAGGCAATGAGGCTTTGCTACCGGCACCATGGGAAGCCGCCCAAGTGCCTGATGCGCGTGGGGAACGTCGTGTGCAGGTACGGGACCGGGTGAAATATCTCGGTCACGTCCTCGATAGCCACTGGAAGTTCGACAAGCATTTTCTTGAGCTGGAACCACGCCTCGAAGGTATGGCGGGGGCGCTGTGTCGCCTGCTACCCAACCTGTGTGGGCCAGAATGGAGGATGCGCCGCCTCTACACTGGAGTCGTTCTCTCGGTGGCAGTTTACGGAGCTCCAATCTGGGCGAAAGACCTGGTCACTGGCCCGCGCAGTCTGGCGATTCTCCGGTGAGTTGCTAGCAGGATGGCGATCAGTGTCGTGCGCGATTACCGCACGATATCCCATGAGGCGGCGATGGTACTGGCGGGTGTTTCGCCGCTCGAAGTGGAAGCGGCGGGGAGGCCCGTATATACAGACACCTACA
>NW_016910580.1:24132-26423 GCF_001483705.2 Eufriesea mexicana
GCGAGCGCCGAGTACTTTGTCGCGTGGTGGGTAGGGACCTTTCCATCTCCGTCGTCCTGGCGCAGATGACGGAGTGCTTAGGAGCGTGGCGTGCGGTGGCCTCTTTCTGCAAGGCGGTTATGCTTCAGAAGGAGGCCGCGGAGAATGCCCGCGATCGTAGCGCGTGCTCCTCGCGCGTATGGCTGCGGAGGCTGCATGCGCGTCGCCGGTGGGCTGCGCGCGCAATGCCGTATGTGTTACCGCGTTAGACCTCCGCCTTCGCGAGCGCTCATGTACCTACGGTCGGGGAGACCGTCTCTCTCTCCCGTTGTAACCTAGGTCAGGGTGACTACGGGCTGGCGTGTGGGAGCCCGTCTGTTAGAGAGATCGTGGTCCGGGCGCGCGGCGTCGCGTGATGGTCGCTCGGCGTCCGCAGGGTATAGGGGCGTTCCGGTGCGGTGGTATGCGTGCTGTGTGTGCCTGTAATCGTCCCGTCTCGCGCGCATGGACATGATCGTTTCGGTTGCGATTTTCCTTCGCGCCGGGAGGGAACTGCGGTTGCGTCGCTGGGGCGCCCTGGCAATTGCGTCGCCGCGAAGTCCATCGCGTACCGAAATGCGAGGGGCTGGACATCGTGGGGATTTTAGAGGGTAAAAATCCCACATAACCCCGCCCCCTCCGCTATGGGTGCCGGGTAACTTTGGAAGATTTCCCCCAAGTAAAAAAAGAAAAGGTTTGTTTAGGTTAAGTTGGGATAGGATAGCTTAGACTTTTGTGCAATGCGCTGCTCTCCGTTGGATTTCTGCGCGCTACATTGATCTACTATATTCTGTACGACACTAGGTACGCCCGCAATAGTTGTCTCGGCACGTTAGGTTGAGTTAGGTCACATCCGTTTGTGCCAGGTTCTGACAGGTTCCGTTAGGATATCTCCGACTTTCGTAATGTACACCGTTATTCGGTGGATTCCTGCGATCCACTATGCTCTACTATATTCTGCCTGGCCATGGCTAGGACAGGAGTAGCGTTCGAGGCATGTTATGTTGAGTAGGCTACGTTTGACTTGGTTACATTTGCCTGGGCTAGGTTCGTACAGCTTTGACTGTTCTGCCATTCACAGGGATTATATGGATTTCTGTGGTCTACTCTGCACTAATATGGTCCGTTCGGCTCTGTGGAGGCTCGCAATAGTGGTAACGGCACGTTAGGTTTGGTTCCACTTCGCTTGGTTATGTTACGATTGGTTAGGCTAGTATAGGATAGCTACGACTTTTTTTAATATAAACTGGTATTCATTGGGCTTCGGCGCACAACTGTGCTCTGATATTTTCTGCTTCGCTCTGAGGAGGCCAGCAATTATGGTCTCGGCAAGTTATCTTGACTTATGCTACGTTTGGTTAGGTTACGCTGGTTCAGGTTATGTTAGGATATTTTCCACTTCTTTGCTATGCACTGCAATGCGTAGGATTTCTGCGCACTGCTGCGCTTTAAAATCTTCCGCTTGGCTCTGGGGAGGCCAGCATTAGAGGTCTCGGCAAATTAGGTGGTGCAATGTTACGCTTAAATATAAACTGGTATTCATTGGGCTTCGGCGCACAACTGTGCTCTGATATTTTCTGCTTCGCTCTGAGGAGGCCAGCAATTATGGTCTCGGCAAGTTATCTTGACTTATGCTACGTTTGATTAGGTTACGCTGGTTCTGGTTATGTTAGGATATTTTCCACTTCTTTGCTATGCACTGCAATGCGTAGGATTTCTGCGCACTGCTGCGCTTTAAAATCTTCCGCTTGGCTCTGGGGAGGCCAGCATTAGAGGTCTCGGCAAATTAGGTGGTGCAATGTTACGCTTGGATAGGGTACGTTATGCTAAGATCGGTAAGGATAGTTACGAATTTTGTGCTGCACACTGCTATTCGGTGGATATCTGCGTTCTACATGGCCATACTATATCCTGCTTGGCCCTGCTTTTGCCAGGAACAGTGTTCTCGCACGCTGGGTTGAGTTATGTCACGTAAAGCACTAGCGATTACTATTGCTTCTGTATACAGGGACAACCGGCGTAAAATAGGGCACAGTGGAGGACGTACGTCCACAAAATATCAGTCTTTGTCACAAAAGTCAAAGCTATCCTAACCTAACATAACCATACGATTTCTAACTGAACCTAACGTGCAGCGACCACTATTGCAGGCCTCCGCTGAGTCAAGCGGAGTATAATAGAGCAGTGCAGGGCACAGGAATTCACCGAATAGCAGTCTGCACCTGGAAAGTCAATGTTACCCTATCTTAACCTAGCCAAACGTGACATAACCA
>NW_016910580.1:26499-38053 GCF_001483705.2 Eufriesea mexicana
CACTATTGAAGAGTAGGACGCAGAAGTCCATAGAATCGCAGTGTATAGCAGAAAAGTCAGAGCAACCCATACCTAAGTCAGACCAATAGAACATATACAAGCATAGCCTACCTTTAACG
Source organism: Eufriesea mexicana (assembly GCF_001483705.2). Classification (NCBI taxonomy): domain Eukaryota; kingdom Metazoa; phylum Arthropoda; class Insecta; order Hymenoptera; family Apidae; genus Eufriesea; species Eufriesea mexicana. The sequence continues at coordinate 26,619 of NW_016910580.1, forward strand.
AACGTGACGAGACCGATATTGCTGTTATCCGCAAAGCCAAGCAGGATATACTATAGCACGGTAGAGCGCGGAAATCCATCGAATATCAGTGTCCAGCACAAGAGTTAAAGATATTCTGGCCAAGCATAGCATAACCCAACCTATCCGAACGTAACCTGACACATCATAACGTGTCGGCTCCACTATTGCTGGCCTTCGCATTGCCAACCTGAAAGCATTGGAGCGCTGTAGTTCGCAGACATCCACCTAAAAGCAGGCTATGGAAATAATGGCAAGGCTGTCCTCTCCTAGCGCAACCAATCGTGACATAACAAAGCGTAACTTAGCTCAACCTAACGTGCCGCGACCGCTATACCTGGTGTCCAGAAAGACATGCCCAATATGGTGGAGTGCAGTGGAGCGAAGGAATCCACAGAATAGACGAGTGCAGCATATAAGCCTAAGCTATCGTCATCTAGCCCAAACTAACCTAACTTAACCAAACTTAACATAACTCAAACAAACGTGACGAGATTGCTGGCGTCCCAGGAGCCAAGCGGAAAATGCCAAGGTAATGTAGGAAGCAGATATCGACCGGATAGCTGGGTGTAGCACAAAAGCCAAAGCTATCCTAACCAAACGTATGCTATCATAGCCAGACCGAACGTAATATAACTCCACATGAGGTGCCGCAACCTCTATTGCTGGCGTACCCAGGGAAATGCAGAATGCGAAAGAGCACAATATTGAGCAGGAGTTCATAGAACAGCAATATGTGGCACAATGGATGCAGCAATCCTAACCTAAGGTAGCCTAACATAGCCTAGCCAAACGTAATATGACTCAACCTAACGTGACGCGACCAATATTGATGCCATCCACAGAGGCATGCTGAATACAATAGGGAAAAGTAGATCTCAGGAATCCCTATAACAGCGGCGTATAGCACAAGAGCCAAATATATCCTAACCAGGCATATCCTAAAATACATGCCCGAATGTAGCTTATCTCAACCTAACTGGACACGTCCACAGTTTTTGGCGTCCCGGACGCCCAGCAGAGCATACTGGAGTAGAGCGCAGCGCAGAAATCCATAAAACAGGTGTGTATAGCAGAAAAGTCAAAGCAATCCCAACTTAAGCGAAACAAGCCTAACATACCCGAACGTAACGTAACTGAAAATAACGCGGCGCGACCACCATTCTTGGCGTGCCCAGAGTCAAGTAGAATACACTAGAGCAGTGCAGAGCGCAGGAAAGGAACGAATATCTGTGTACAGCGCACAAGTCAAAGCTACATTTCACAATCCTATCCTATCCTAATCTAACTAAACGTAGAGTAACTCAACATTACGTGTCGTGACCACTACTGCTGGCGTCCCCACAGACATGCAGAACATGATATAGTACGGTGGAGCGCCGGAATCCATAGAATGACAGTGTACAACGCAAAAGCCAAATATATCGCCACCAAACCTATCCTAACCTGACCTAACCGAAGGTGACATCGCTCGACATAACGTGCCGCGACCTCTGTTGTTGGCGACCCAAGTGACACGCAGAATGTGAAAGAGCACAGTACTGAGCAGAAATCCATAGATCTGCAATATGTAGCACAAAGGGCGCAGAAGACCTGACCTATACCAGCCTAACTTAGCCTAGCTAAACGTAATCTGAATTAACCTAACGTGACGCGACCAATATTGCTGGCGTCCGCAGAGCAAGCGAAACATACTACAGGCGAGTGTAGCGCTGAGTACCATGGAATAGCAATGAACAGCAGAAAAGTCAAAACTACACTAACCAAACCCAACCTAACATAACAAGACCAAACGCAGCCAAACCTGACTAACGTGAAGCAACCAATCTTCGATGCAACCACAAAGACTTGAACAACATATTATATGAAATCAGAGCGCAGAAATTCATGGAATAGCAGCGTATGGCATAAAACTTTAAGCCACCTTAGCCTAACCCAAGCTAACCCAACCTACCCGAGCATACCATAACACAACATAACGTGCCGCGACCACTATGCCCTCCACCCCATTGTCAAGCAGAATGTGCTTGAGCAATGTGGAGCGCGGAAATCGGCCGAATATCTTTGTACCGCAAAAAAGTCAATACTACCATACACAAACCTCTCCTAACCTGGCCTAACCAAACGCAACGTAACTCAATATAACGTGCCTCGATCACTATTTCTGACGTCTCCGGAGGCGTGCTGAATGCGATAGAGAAGAGTAAAGCGCAGAAACCCATAGACTGACAGCGAATAGCACGGAAGTCGGGTCTACCCTAACCATACCTATCCTAACCTACAGCTACCGAACTCAACCTAATACAACCTAACGTGCCGCGACCACAATTCCTGGCCTGCTGGGCGCCCAGCAGGACATATTGGAGGAGAGCAGAGAACAGAACCCATAGGATAGCAGCGTATAGCAGAAAAGACGAAGTTACCATAGCCTAACGCAAACTAACCTGAACCTACCGAACGTTACACAACGCAAACAACGCAACCTAACGCGCCGCGACCACTATTGCTGACGTCCCCAGGGACATGCTGAACAAGTTAGTGGAGAGCAGATAACCGAAACCCGTGTAACTGGAGTGCATAGTGGAAAATCCAAAGCTGTCCAAACCAAACCCAACCAAACCGAACACAGCCAAACGTAACACAAATCAAACCAACATACCACGAGCACCATTTCTTGTCTCCCCAGAGCCAAGCAAAACATATTAGTGGAGAGTAGAGCGCAGAAATACATTGAATCGCAGTGTAAAGGTCAAAAGTCAAAGCTACCCTAACCTAACTGAACCTTTCCGAACCTAGTCAAAAAGTAACCTGACTAAACCTATAGTACTGCGAAATAAACCTAACGTACCGCGAACTCTCTAGCTGGCCTCCCAGGGCCAAGCAGACCATATTAGGGGAGAGTAGAGCGCAGAAATCCATAGAAAAGCAGTGTACAGCGGAATAGTCGAAGCTATCCTAACCTGAACCGACCGCACCCAACCAAACCAAACGCAGCTTACCTCAGCTTTACGTGCCGAGACCATTATTTCTGGCATGTCCAGATTCAAGCAGAATATATTAGAGGCGAATAGAGCGCAGATATATCTGCAGAATCGCAGCATATAGCTCAAAAGTCGAAGCTGACAAATCCTAACATAACCAAACGTAGCATAACCTAGCTAAACGCAGACTAAGCCAGCATAAAGTGCCGCGAACCTATTGCTGGCCTCCCCAGAGCCAAACAGAATATACTGCAGCAGAGTACTGCGCAGAAGTCCACCGACCTCTACTTTATAGCACAGGAGTGGAAGCTCTCCTCTCCTAATATTATCTAAGGTAATGCTACCATACGTATCTCAAGGCATCCTAACGTGCTGTGACCACAATTGCAGCCCTGCAAAGAGCCAAGCAGGATATACTAGAGCACCGATTAGCGCAGAAATCAGCTCCACTACAGTGTATGGCACGAAGGTCAAAGCTATCCTAGCCTAACCAGACCTCACCTAACTTAACAAAACGTAATCTAACTCTAGCTTACGTGCATATACCACCATTGCAGGCATCCCCAGAGACAAGCGGAAAATATTAGAGGATAGTAGAGCGCAACAATCCATAGAAGCGCAGTTTACAGCACAATAGTGCTAGCACCTACCCTATCATAACATGTCCAAGCGTAACGTAACCCAACCAAACGTAGATCGTCACAACATAACACTCCGCGACGACTATTGCTGCACTCCCCAGAACCAAGCAGAACATACTGGTGATGATTATAGCGCAGAAGTCCACCGAACAGTAGTTTATATCACCAGAGTGAAAGCAATCCAACCCTAACCTAACCAATCGTAGCATAGCCAAACATAACCTTACTAAACATGTCGTGCCGCGACCACTACTGCTGGCCTCCCAATCCTATGTTAGCATAGGATAGCATTGACTACTTTGCTAATCACTGCATTTCGATGCATTTCTGCGCTCTGCTGTGCGCTAGTGTGCTCCGCTTGGATCTGGGGAAGCCAGCAACTGTGGTCTCGGCACGTTAGGTCTTGTTACGTTTGGTTATGTTACGTTTGGCAAGTTTAGGATAGCATAGCTACGAGCTTTGTGCGGTACACTGCTATTCCGTGGATTTCTGCGATCTACTGTGCTGTAATGTGTTCTTCTTGGCTCTGAGGAGCCCAGAAATAATTTTCTTGGCACGTTCGTTTGGGTTAGGTTACGTTTGGTTACGTTACGTTATGCTATGTTCGGTAAGGGTTGCCTTGACCTTCGCACTAGATATCTTCAACTTCTCTGCTACGCGCTGCTTTCGGTACATTTCTGCGCTGTACTGTGCTCTAGTGTATCCTGCTTAGCTCTGGGGAGGACAGCAATAGTTGTATGCGCACGTTAGTCTGAGATATGTTACGTTCGGTTCGGCCAGGTAAGGATTGGATCGGCTAGGAACACTTCGACTATCGTGCTATATACACTTATTCGGTGGATTTCTGAGCTCTACTACGCTCTATCGTATTCTGCTTGGCCCTGGGTAGGCCAGCAATAGTGGCCGCCGCACGTTAAGTTGAATTATGCTACGTTTGGTTAGTTTACGTTGGTGTGGATTAGGTTCCTGTAGCTTTGACTCCTCTGCTTCACGCTGCTGCTCTACCGATTTCTGCGCTCCACTCTCCTCTGCGACGTTCTGTTCGGCTCCAGGGAGCCCAGCAATAGTGGTCGCGGCAAGTTAGGAAAAGTTAGGTTACGTTAGGTTGTATTACGATTTGTTACGTTAGGATAGAATATCTCTGGCCCTTGTGCTGTATACTGCTACTCGGTGGACATCTGCTATCTACTGCGCTCTGTTATGATCTGCTTGGCTCTGCGTAGGCCGGTAATAGTGGTCTCGGCACGTTAGATAGGGCTCGGTTACGTTTGCTGAGGTTAGGTTTTGTTAAGTTCGGCTAGGATGGCACAATCTTTCGTGCCGGACACCGCTTCACGGTGGTTTTCTGCGATTTGCCGTGCTCTGCTATACTCTGCTTGGCCCTGTGGAGGCCAGCAATAGCGTTGGCCGCACGTTATGTTGAGTTCTTTACGTTTGGGTAGGTTATGTGAGTTTGAGTATGGTTTGGATTTATTCGTCTTTTCTGCTATACACTGCGTTTCTATGGATTTCTACTCACTGCTCTCCTCAACGACGTTCTGCTCGGCTCCGCGGAGCCCAGCAATAGTGGTCGCGGCAAGTTAGGTAGAGTTGGGTTACGTTTGTTCATGTTTCTATTTGATGCGTTAGGATGGGTTAGCTACGAATTCTGTGCCTTATAATGTTTTTCGGTGTACTTCTGCCCGCTATTGTGCTCCAGCATGTTCCGCTTGGCTCCATCGAGGCCACAAAAAGTGGTCGCGGCACGTCATGTTGAGGTACGCTACGTTCAGTTAGATTATATTAGCTTGGGTTAGGTTCGGAAAACTTTGACTCTTCTTCTGCACGCTCCCATTCGATGGATTTAAGCGGTCTACTCTCGTCTAATATGCTCTGCTTGGCTCCGAGGAGGGCACCAAGAGGGGCCTCGTCACGTAAAGTTGGGATAGGTTACGTTTGGATGCGTTAGTCTCGGTTCGGTTAGGATAGGATAGTTTTGAATTCTGCGACATACACTGGTGCTCGGTTGATCTCGGCGATCTACAGAGCTTCAAAATTTTCTGCTTCGCTCTGGGGATGACTGAAGTATTCGTCGCGGCACGTTATGTTGTCCTATGTTGCGATTGGTTACCTTACGATTGATTAGGTTAGGAAAGGATAGCTTCGACTTCTGCGCTATACACTGCTATTCAATGGTTTTCCGCGTTCTACTGTGCACTAGGATGCCCTGCTTGGATCCCTGGATGCCAGCAATGGTGGTCGTGGCACGTTACGTATTGCTACGCTACGTTCGATTATGTTATATCAGTCTGGGTTAGGTACGGTAAGCATTGACTTTTCTGCTATACACTGCATTTCTATGGATTTCTGCGCTCTACTCAACTCTGATAAGATCTGCTGGGCCCTGGGGATGCCAGCAAAAGCGGTTGTGGTACGTTTGATTGGGTTATGTCGCATTCGGTTATGCTACGATTGACTACGTTAGCATAGGACAGCTTAGACATTTAAGCTGCACACTGCTATTCGGTCGATTCCTGCGCCCTGCTGCGTCCTAATATTTTCTGCTATGCTCTGGGGGGCCAGCAATTGTGGTTAGGTTAGGTTAGCTTAGGTTGCGTTATGTTAGGTTAGGTTAGGCTTGGAGTGCCGCGCTGAATGTCGAGCGAGACATGTGCGTGTGGTGCGTGGGTGCACCACTGTGGGTCCGTGGCCGGGGACTCGCGTCACGCAGTGTGTCGTGGTGCCGATAAAAATTGAACATGTTGGAAGCATTTTTTTCCCTTATTCGTGGCATCGAGGAAGTTATGGACGCCGCTACGTTGCAGGTAGGCGAAGGACGGTGCCAATTGTCTGCCGCGGAGCCGCCCGTCAACCCAGCGAGGGACACCTGGGACGAGGGTCGCACCACAATGCGAGCGGCGGAGCAGGGGCTCGCAACCCGTACAGTGGCAACCACCCCGGGGAAGACGGACAATTTACCGAGGAGTGAAGGTACGGTTATAGTTAGTGGTGTCGACGCGGCTCCAGTGGATCTGCCCTCGTCGAAGGACTGGGCAATTAGTCCTACTGCACGTGCTTCGAGGCGCCTGACTCGTAGCACCGCATTGCGTAAGGCGCTGCCGGCGGACATCGAGGGGGAGTGCTCCTCCTTCGTGCGTGACCCCGCGAAGACGGCGAAGCGCCCGCGGAAGGCGGCGTTGTAGGAGTATGACCCATTCAAGGGTTTGGATGGTATTGATCTCGTCCCGAAACTAACGAGCATAAGCCGGGCGAAGGCGACCCTCCCCACGTGGGAGGAGCTCGCCAGAGTGCACCGTCCGCTGTCTGCTGTCGTACTGTCTGCCGTTATATCCGAGAATTGAGCGTGGATAGAAACGATGGCAGACAAGAGTAGAAACCTGCACGGACCAATCGTTCGCGCCTTCCGCATGTGCGCCAAGGTAGTGGATACGGCCGTCTCGGGGATGAGTCTCCAAGTAACAGCCGGCCGTGCCCAGGAGACGATGGCGGAGAGGGTCCGCGTGCTGATGGCGGAGATCGGCGGTCAGCGGGAGAAGGAAGTCTCCCAGCAGGCGGTTATAGCCGACTTGCGGGAAAACGGTGCATCCCAACAGGCGGTGCTCGCCCCCTTGCGCGCGGAGCTAGCTCAGGAGAGGAGCGGGTGATCGTCGACCCCGCGCCCGCTCGAAATGTGCGTGCGTACACGGGCGCCGGCGTTCCTGCACCGGCGCCCGAGTACGGCATGGAGGCTGCCGTCGCGACACTCAGTCTCCGAATCGACGCAAAGTTCGAGGAGTTCGTGCGAACGCTCCCCGTGACGGCCGGGTGGGATGCGCCTGCCCGAGCAGCCTCCACCGTCGGCCAGAGCGCGCGGCCTGTACTGGTGGCCTCGGCGGACGATGTCGCGGGCGCTTCCCGTGGCGGGCCCGTTGACGCCCCGGCGAAGACGCCGATCGCGGCCCCGCGCGTAGCCGGGAAGGACGCAGAGGCCAGCTGGTCTATCGTCATCGGTAGGCGCGAGAAGCGATCGCAGCGGCAGGCAGCCGCTGCCCCGCAACTGCCCGCGAGAGTGCCAACGATTGCGCCGAAGGGAGCCATCGTTAAGGCGGGGCGCCGCTCCTTGAGGACGAGCTCCGCCCGCGCGCTTCCCGCGACCGCCGCGAAGACTGGAGCGATGCACGGTCACGACAAGAAGAGGAGCGGCGATAAGCAGGGCACCACTCATAAGCGGGCGCAGTCGCGGGCCGCCGTCGAGGTTTGGGTACCCGAGGGGATGAGTCTCTCTTGCGCGGAGGCCATCCCCGCTGCAAGAGGAAATATAAATCACGCCGACCTCGGGATCGAGGACTTGCGCCCCGTCGGGCCACTTCCGGCGGTCTCCTGCTGGAGGTCGGCGGACCCGAGGGCGCACAGCGAGCCGCCGCTCTCACCGGGCGAATGAGCGAAGCCTTGGAGTGATCCGGCGTGCGGGTTACGGTTCCCACCAAAAAAGTGGAGCTGAGGGTGACAGGGCTCGACGACTCTGACACCCCCGGCGAGGTGGCCGCTGCCCTGGCTAGGGTCGGTGATTGCACCGAGGCGGATATAAGAACCGGAGAGATCCGGCCTTCCGCTTCGGGGCTGAGCTCTGCATGGGCCCAGCGTCCCCTCGCGGCAGCGAGAAATGCCGTCGATTGCGGGCGGATCCGCGTCGGGTGGACTTCGGCCCGTGTCGTAGCCTTGGATGCACGGCGCCTCCAGTGATTCCGTTGGTTTGTGTTCGGTCACGCAAGGAACGGATGCTCTAGTGCGGCCGACCGCAGCGGCACCTGTTTCAGGTGTGGCACGGCGGGCCACCGTGCCAGTGGGTGTAGTGCGCCTGCACCCAAGTGCCCGGTTGCGCCGGGCTCGGCCGCCCCTCCAACCACCTGCTGGGCAGCAAGGCGTGCTGCACGCCAAAGGCAAAATGCACGTCTCGCCATGCGCCCGCAAACGCCGCGACCGCCTCGGCGCCCGCGAGCGCCAATTCGATAGCTGCATCCATGAATTCCGCCTCCGCGAACGCTACCGCGGAGGGCCCTCCCGTCGGCGGATCACCGGGCCCGCAGCCGACCCAAAAAATGGGAGCCAGGGGGAGACCATGGACGCGGCCTAACTTTCACGCCGTCCATGGTGCTCCAGGCCAACCAGAACCACCCGCGGGCGTCGCAGGATCTGCTCCTGCAGGCTCTCGTTCATCTGGATGTCGGGCTGGCTGTCACCGCAGAGCCGTACCGTACCCTGGATGAAGAGGGTCGGTTCGGGGATCGGGACGTCTCCGTTGCGATCATCGCCAGGGGACTACCGCGGACACCCGCGCCAACGCTGCTTCACAGCGGTGAGGTGTTCGTGGCGGTATCCTGGAACGACGTAGTCGTGGTGGGGTATTACGTCTCCCAACCGCGGCCGCTCGTCGTGCGAGAGGTACATGGACGAGCTTGGAGGTTTCCTTAGTGGACATGGCTCGTCCGGTTCTGATCCTGGGGGACTTCAACGCCCACTCCGTGGCGTGGAGTTCCCCGTGAACAGTCGCTCGGGGAGAGGCACTGCATGATTTGGCCGCGGGGTTGGATCTCCGGTTGCACAACCGGGGTTCCACAGGCACGAGCGTCCGTTGGAACGGCTCGTCCATCGTGGACTTGTTCGCATCGCCAGCAGCTGTGCGGCGGGTCACCGGCTGGTGGGTGGCGGAGGGGGTGGAAACGCCTAGCGAACACCTCCACATCACCATGATGCTTGCCATCACTCCTCGCACCGGCTTGGAACCACCGAGCGGGAAGCACAGCAACGCGCCACGATGCGCGCTCAGGCGCCTCGACCGCGACCTCTTCGCTGCGGCCGTCCAGGTCGTCGCCAGGTTTGGCGGGGCCGTCAGGCGCGAAAACGATGAAGCGGGGTTTGGGGCGTAGCGGCTATGGGCGGCGATGACGCGCGCGTGCGACGTCGCCATGCCGCGGGTGAGGGAGCCACCTTCGCGGGGTGCAGTGCACTGGTGGTCGCCCGAAATCGCAAAGCTCCGGGAGCTCTGCGTGCTCGCCCGGCGCCAGTACACCCGAGCGCGGCGTCGACGACGCGCTGTGTCCGCCGACGCTCGGTGTGCGATCACCGGAGGGAGATACGCAGAGCCAAATCTCGGCAATGGGGCGAACTACTCGCGACGCTCGAAAGCGATCCGTGGGGACGCCCCTATAAATTAGACGTGGGGACGTTAAGGGCATGGGCGCCCCCCGTGGCCGAGCGTATGGGCTCCGAGCTCCTGCGGCGGGAGATCGTCACCCTCTTCCCTGTGGAGGCGAAGGAGGGGGTGCAACCCGCTTCAGTGCGGTCGGAAGTGATTGGATGGTCCGACGAGCTGGGGTTCTCGCGCGAGGATTTGGACCGAGCGGTCGTTAGGGTAATTGCGAAGAGAACCGCCCCGGACCGAACGGCATCCTAGGCCGAGCCTTCGCACTGGCTCTGGAGGCATGGGGTGGCCGTGTGCGACGGCTATTCGACAGCTGCCTCAGGACCGGTTGCTTCCCGGCATGTTGGAGGAGAGCGAGGGTCCTGCAGAACCCGAGACCAGGGAAGCCGCCGGACTTTCCGAAGGCATACCGGCCGATATGCCTACTCGACGAGGCAGGCAATCTCTTCGAACGCGTTCTAGCTGCCCGCCTTCGACAACATTCAACGAAAGTGTGTCCCGACCTCGGCGTCAGCCATTTCGGATTCCGGCAGGGTCGGTCGACGATCGACGCGATCAAGCGCGTTCGTACCACGTCGGATGCTGCCATTGACCGGGGTGGGGTGATGATGGCGGTCCGTGTGGATATCGTCATCGCCTTCAACACACTGCCCTGTGCCGCCATACGGTGTGCCCTGGTGTACCATGGGGTTTCCCATTACATGATGGCGATTATCGGCGGCCATTTGGCGGAGCGCTCGATCGAGTTTCCCGGACGATACACGACCATCGTGCCGGCGTCGAACTGCGTGGTTCCACAGGAATCCGCACTCAGGCCGATCCTCTGGGATCACGCATACGACGCCGTGTTGCGCACTCCCCTCCCCCGCGGCCTGAGTCTGACGTGTTACGCGTACGAAACGATGGTGTGGCCGCCGTGACGAGTTGGGACGAGGTCGCGGTGGGCGCGGAAAGCGGCATAGACCGCGTCGCGAATAACATCCAGCTGCTGGGGCTGAGTATCACCCCGAGAAGGCCGAGGTACTTTGCCTCCGGCACCGCTGGAAGCCGCCAAGTCCCTGTTGCGCGAGAAGAACGTCGTGGTCGATGCACGGGAATTCGGCACCGCTGGAAGCCGCCAAGTCCCTGTTGCGCGAGAAGAACGTCGTGGTCGATGCACGGGACCCGATGAAATATCTCGGTCTCGTCCTCGATTGCCACTGGACGTTCTAATATCATATTCTCGGGCTGAAAACTGTCCTGGAGGGTATGGCGGGGGCGCTGTGTCGCATGCTACCCAACCTGGGTGGGCCAGACAGGGGGGTGCGCCGCCTCAACACGGGAGTCGTTCGCTCGGTGGCACTTTACGGGGCTCCGATCTGGGCGAACTACAAGGTCGCTAGTCCGCTCCGTCTGGCTATTCTCCGGCGAGTCGCTCGCAGGATGGCGATCAGGGTCGTGCGCGGTTACCGCACGATATCCCACGAGGCTGCGATGGTCCTGGCGGGTGCTCCGCCACTCGAACTGCAAGCGGTGGCCGAGAACCGTATCTACGTACACCTACACGTTGGAGGCGGCAGTGCTCATGAAGAAGGGGCCGTTTCGTTGAGGCGAAGGGTCCGACAGTCCGTGACG
>NW_016910581.1:0-23940 GCF_001483705.2 Eufriesea mexicana
TATAATACTTCTCATTCCCTAAATACACCACCCCAAAGTCCAGACATGAGTCGTATCGAACATGTCTGGAATGAATTGGGAAAGAGGATTCGAAAACATCGTATAACATGCAAAGCAGACTTCAAGAATATTCTTTTACAAGAATGGAATAAAATCGAGCCGGGTTTTACAAAAAAGTTAATTAATTCAATGCCCAAACGATTAAACAAAGTTCTTAAAAGGAAAGGAGAGCCAACTAAATATTAATATTTAATTTCAAGTCATTTTTAAACGTTTTTATTCGAGCGTGCCAATACTTTTGTCCACCCATAAAATGTTCGATAAATACATTTTTGTTATTGTTTCGTGAATCAGTGTATTTATTTTATTACTTCTACTATGTAATAAAACTATAATAGATAACAAATGAATTTGTCAAAAAGTTTTTTCTTCAAATCAATTTGTTTACTAGTTACAAGCACTTCTACCACACAACCATGCTGTGCCAATACTTTTGTTCAGCACTATATATATATATTTTGTTTCTTCTTTTAATAATAGTAATTTGAAATTTGAGAATGTCAATCAAAATTTAATCATGTAACATTAAAATTTATCAGAAAAAATTCAAGTTTTTAGTTAACTGTTATGCAAGGATCTGTTTTCATTAATTGACTAATAGATTCATCAATTCATTAATTTTCATTAAGTTTCATTTTTAACATTCATGTTTCTTGATCTAAATTTAATACTTCATTGCCAACTTCTTTACTGAAGTTATCTTACTATATAATTTTTCCATAAACTGTTTAAATTTATATAAGAAGAATACAAAAATTTAATTTTAATCCATATCTGGCTTTGGTATATGGCCTAATATTTTATAGTAAGAAAAAAAAACAATGAAAATTAATCATGTTGCTTTTTACTAGCTGCAAACTTTAAATTACCTTAAATTGCCTTGAATTGATTCCTTGAATTTTGAAAATTGTATAACCAGATTGCAAATCTACTTTGATATTTTGTGAATGCATACTCTATCTATCTCAATCTAATCAATCTAAATGTGAATTGCTGATTTTATATTTTATAAAAGACAATACAATTGTATTGGTTTACATTACAGGTTATTATAACAATTTCATATAAACATCATTCACCATCATAAGTTAGTATTGTTTATGTTACTATTGAACATATTTTCAGTTAAACAGATAATTAATAAAATAGTTTCCTTTTATTATTTTAAAAATTTGATTATAAAAAGCTAATTGCTTTTTTGAAAATAAAATTGAATTACAAATTCAAAGTTCTTTTCAAATTTGTTGCTATTGCTTATAATGAATTTCATCCCAATGTCTTTTGAAATCTATATAATAAGAAATGTATACGGTACTGAATTTTAAAAGTAGATATATATTAATCATAATTAATATATTTATTTCTATAACAGAAATCTAGTAATATATATATAACAGTACCTGGGTTTGGCGAATTAATTTTTATAGATGATATTATGGATAAATACACATATTTGAATATATTAAAACAAAATTTATTAAAAAATGCGGAAGAATTAAATCTCCCGCGGAATTTCTCTTTCCAACAAGACCGCGATCCAAAGCACACCGCTTACATCGTACGCCATTGGATCATTTATAATACTTCTCATTCCCTAAATACACCACCCCAAAGTCCAGACATGAGTCGTATCGAACATGTCTGGAATGAATTGGGAAAGAGGATTCGAAAACATCGTATAACATGCAAAGCAGACTTCAAGAATATTCTTTTACAAGAATGGAATAAAATCGAGCCGGGTTTTACAAAAAAGTTAATTAATTCAATGCCCAAACGATTAAACAAAGTTCTTAAAAGGAAAGGAGAGCCAACTAAATATTAATATTTAATTTCAAGTCATTTTTAAACGTTTTTATTCGAGCGTGCCAATACTTTTGTCCACCCATAAAATGTTCGATAAATACATTTTTGTTATTGTTTCGTGAATCAGTGTATTTATTTTATTACTTCTACTATGTAATAAAACTATAATAGATAACAAATGAATTTGTCAAAAAGTTTTTTCTTCAAATCAATTTGTTTACTAGTTACAAGCACTTCTACCACACAACCATGCTGTGCCAATACTTTTGTTCAGCACTATATATATATATTTTGTTTCTTCTTTTAATAATAGTAATTTGAAATTTGAGAATGTCAATCAAAATTTAATCATGTAACATTAAAATTTATCAGAAAAAATTCAAGTTTTTAGTTAACTGTTATGCAAGGATCTGTTTTCATTAATTGACTAATAGATTCATCAATTCATTAATTTTCATTAAGTTTCATTTTTAACATTCATGTTTCTTGATCTAAATTTAATACTTCATTGCCAACTTCTTTACTGAAGTTATCTTACTATATAATTTTTCCATAAACTGTTTAAATTTATATAAGAAGAATACAAAAATTTAATTTTAATCCATATCTGGCTTTGGTATATGGCCTAATATTTTATAGTAAGAAAAAAAAACAATGAAAATTAATCATGTTGCTTTTTACTAGCTGCAAACTTTAAATTACCTTAAATTGCCTTGAATTGATTCCTTGAATTTTGAAAATTGTATAACCAGATTGCAAATCTACTTTGATATTTTGTGAATGCATACTCTATCTATCTCAATCTAATCAATCTAAATGTGAATTGCTGATTTTATATTTTATAAAAGACAATACAATTGTATTGGTTTACATTACAGGTTATTATAACAATTTCATATAAACATCATTCACCATCATAAGTTAGTATTGTTTATGTTACTATTGAACATATTTTCAGTTAAACAGATAATTAATAAAATAGTTTCCTTTTATTATTTTAAAAATTTGATTATAAAAAGCTAATTGCTTTTTTGAAAATAAAATTGAATTACAAATTCAAAGTTCTTTTCAAATTTGTTGCTATTGCTTATAATGAATTTCATCCCAATGTCTTTTGAAATCTATATAATAAGAAATGTATACGGTACTGAATTTTAAAAGTAGATATATATTAATCATAATTAATATATTTATTTCTATAACAGAAATCTAGTAATATATATATAATATCAGGTGATAGTTAATTGTTTCATTGAGGAATAAGATCTAATTAGTATATTTTAACATATAGCTAAATTACTCTTTAATTATACTTTGAAAATATTTTCTCAAATTCCGTTTCTGTAATTTTGTATATTTTTGTATTTTCATATTTGATTACTTTACATATTAATAACACTTTCTCTTATAAACTCATAATTATATTATCATTTCACAATCTTTTATGTAAAATAGTTATTTTTTTAAACTATATACATGTATATACTATTTGTGTATTTATAGCGTACTTGATAAAGATTCTATTATTATATTTGATAATACTAATATCCATTATATAATGTTCACCAGTTAATAAATATGATATTCCTATTTTATGGTGATTCATACTAAACATTTTTAAATTAGTATTATTCTTGCATAATTGTCTTTGAATTTTTATATGTACAAAATATTCGTATATACATCCTCCTTCACAAAATTGAAGTACTTCTATTGCAGAAGTTCTTATTTCAATAAATTCATGATATCTTGATATGAAGTTGTATAATTGACATTGATATTAATTAAACTTGTTATTTATTTTTATTGATTATAAGTAGCACAAGAAACTTATGTAATTAGATTAGATTAAATATATATTATACTTCTGATATTATACTATATAAAAAGTTACACTTTAATTATTTTATATTTCTATTTTAATATATTATTGAAATATTTGTAAAACATTTGTAAATAATTCTGAATATTTATAATATATTTATGTATTTTCAGTTATTAATACTTATAAAACATACTTACACGTATTAATTAAAAAACTTGATATATTTTGATATAAATGCATTAAAAAGGTTATCATATTAAAACATTCTTTATTAAAAAATAATTGAATATGAACCTTATAAACTATAATAAGAACTATATTGTAGAATTACTATAATATATGAACATTAAAGTTTAGAAAGAATATTTCTTCTAATTAATTATAGACATACATACAAGCTTTAAATTATACTTTGCGACAATTTTCAGAATTATTATCCCTGATAAATTAATATTACTTAACGCAATTATTACTTATTAGTAAACTGTTAATAATAATTAATTAGTAAAAGATGATCTCTGTTGAAGTTTAATTAAAGATTAGTGTGTTATGAAGAAAACCATTTTAGTGCAGATTTCCATTTACTCCTTATACACTTTGTGCAAATAGTGCTATTGAGTTTCATACATACACACATAGTGATAGTTTCAGATGAAATAAAGTGAAACATGCAATGCAATTTTTTACAGGGGTACTTGATACCACTCTAGTACAATGTATAAAACATTATACGTAAATTAACTTAAATAGAAAGTTCACTATTGGTTGTATTTAGTATTTCATCCTAGAATTTCTAATATTAATAAGAGAGTTCCTTAAACTAATAACAAAGTTTCTCAAACTTATATAGAGATTTTAAATTAAAATTACTTTTTTTGGTGTATAAAATTTAAAAAATTATTTATTATCATCTATGTCTTGACCTTCGATATTCAAAAATTATTTCTACAATATTTGAAATATTTATAAATGACCAAAAAATAAAAAACTGAACTAATTATTATTTATATTAAAAAATTCAAATTAAAATGATTCAAGGGAAAATAAAATCTTTTTACAAAAAAATTTAGCTGGAATTGAAAATTTTACAAATTTATACAAAAATGTTATAAATATCACAGAAATTTGATCAAGACTTTGTTAATAATAAAAATAATAATAAAAATAGAATTGGAAGAAAGACAGGTATTATCTATGTTACATAGATTAAAGTAAAAGAATGAAACATATAGTTTATTATAATCAAAACTAATTTGTTACAAATAAACAACCACGTATGAAGAGAACATTCAATAAACACTATGCACGGTTATTCGTGTTTGATATTAAAAGAATCAGATTAGAGTTAATTTATTTACACGTTTGTGCATTACATATGTTCGTATTTTACTATATTTTAAAATTAATTATAATATAATATAATTAAATTGTATTAATTAACAATAGAATATTAATTAAAGTATTAATAATACAAGATAATATATAATTTTACTATATAATCTTATCCAATCCGATATGAAAACACTTATTATCTCTTATATGAAATATCACACACACAAGAACCATAAAATTTGTTTTTTAAATAATATTTGTTTGAAATCAATATGTAAGTAAATATTTCGGTATAAGGAACATTATTTTCTGTTCCAGCCTTAGACTTTTACATACTTGCAAAATTTGTGAATAGATGTGAAAATATATTCATAGTGATTTCCACCTAGTGGCAAAAGATTCCACCATTTTATTGATTTTGGGAATTTATATAGTGTATGGAGTGTTCTTTAATTGTATCATTGCAAGTTTAAAATGAAAATTAAAAAAAAATCGAATGCATTGAGGGTTCCTCCCGTTAAGAAAGCCATAAGAGTTAAACGTAAATCATCAGATATCGAAGAAGAATCAACAGTATTCAAAGCAATAGAAAATGTTAAAAAAGTATTAGAGGTTAGATCATATTTAAACATAACCTGCATGTTACGATATTTAATTATAAGTAATTGAATCATACTAAACTCATAATTAAAAACTATTTTTATTATTGTAGAAGAAAAATATTGAGGAAACAAAAACACTACCACCATTAGTATCAAAACATGCAGAAGTAAGAAAATCACATAAAATTACTAAGGTCAAAAGGAATCGAGGAAAACGTCGAAAAGTATATCCAAGGGGTATAGTGTATTTAGGTCATATACCTCATGGATTTTTCGAAGAACAAATGACAGATTATTTTAAACAATTTGGAGAAGTAACTAGAGTACGTGTTGTTCGCTCAAAGAATGTAAGTATTTCTATTATGTTTAATGTAAATATCTATTTAAGTTACAAGCTTCGACATATCAAATTCTAATATGCTCTGTAATTATATAATAGTGGAAGTATATGCATATTTAAATAAGAGAAATAGATATTCTGGGTTATAATGTACAACAATGTTGAATTATATATATTGTAAATGATGCTTTTATGAACAAAGACAATTATCATGAAAAATTTTAATTAAATTTCTAATAAAATATTCATGGATGTGTGGTTAAGGTGATATTTTTGCCTTATTTGTATCTATAGAACACATTGACAATGTTTGTATATAAACTTAAGAATAATTAATATTTTGTCTGAGTAAAATTTGAAGTTCTTATCTTTCATATATTAATTAAATCTTTTATTATCACTTTTTAATATATACTTCAACAGTTTTTCTTTTTTTTCACAAAATTGACCAGAATAGACTAAAGATTTTCAATAATTCTATAAGAAAAAATTAATTTGACTTAATTTTAATAACAAAGAGGATTAATTACTTTATTATTATTCAGTAGAATATTATCATAGTCAGTATATTTGACATAACGATATATTATGTGATAATATAATAATATAAAAATAAAATCTCTGGTACATAAAATAATAGTATATTAATCGTAATATCAATTTTTAGTCTGGTAGAAGCCGTGGTTATGGATATGTGGAATTTATGTATCCTGAAGTTGCTAGAGTAGCTGCAGAAACAATGAACAATTACCTTATGTGTGGAAGATTATTGAAAGGTATCATACTAAAACTTTTTACAGTGTTTTTAAAAGAAATGTTTCAATTGTGTTATGTTAATATAATTTAATATTTTTATTTAGCAACATATATTCCACCTGAAAAACAGCATAGACGCTTTTTTGCTGGCACATCATGGACAAAAGAAATTTATCCTAAACTCATAAATAGAAACGAAGTTAACAAATTAAGAAATAGAGATATTGGAAAAAATGAGCATAGGAGTTTTATACAAAGCACAAGGGATAAATTATCTGCTTTACAAAATAAGTTAAAAGAAAAAGGTTTTGATATTGAGTTTATACCAGTAGATGGTTCTAAATAATATTACATAAGTGTTGTTAATTTTTTATTGAATACAATAATAAAAACGCATTTATTCATAATTATGGTACAGATGTCGAAATTATGTATATTACATATTATATTATAATTAAGTATTTTTGGATTACACGATTTTGTATTTACAGTTAAACATCATGTGAAATGTTTAGCATTGAACAAATAATTATCAAGAAATATTAAACTTTTCTGATTCATTTCGTAATCCTGCTTTTGTCCTCTTCCATTTCATACGTCTGTTTTGAAACCATACTTTTACCTAAAAAATTAGAAACATTTTTCATTGTTAAAATTCAATAGTAATTACTGTATAGTTATATCTTTATTAAATGATAATTCATGTTGCATTATTATCTATTTAAGATTGAGATTAATAATGTTTACTTAATAATTATATTTACGATCAACATATTGTTTTCTAAATTTTATTTTATCCATTTAGTTATATTTATATATTTTGTATATTGTACATATACATATATTTTGCCCTTTAGCTTTTACAAATATTTGAATGTCTTTTATCATAGATTGGAATTATTTCAAATATCGTACAAATTTATTTAATGCGGTAAGAAAATGGTTTTATAAAAGACTTTTTGTATTTATAAAAGTTTAAAGAGTTTTAAATATTCAAATTAAGCAACATACATTATCAATCTGTATATGTTAGCATTGATCATTTCAATTCCATCTGATGTACATACGACAAATACAAATTTCTCATTAACAACTTTTTATTTTATCAATGAAGTAAGTAAAGAGGAAAATTATTAAATCTGTTGACTTTTCTTTTGCATTTTATACATTATCATTTTCTCTATACTATAGTAATATCGTTTAAGGAAATTTAATGATTTAAATGACTATTAGGTCATTGTCTTAAGTCTAAATGGATTATTATTACTCAAGTGTAGAGGGATGTGTCCTAATAGAAATATAGCATTTCATAGTGATGACATGCTAATTGTAAGTTAAATTATATCTCTGAAATATATATTTTCAAATAGGACACTTTTTCTTATTTTAACCTGCACAATAAAACTCATATTTCAAATTTTAATTAATCATTTAAATTCTCTCTATACAAAGTAAATCACGCAACTATAATTTATTACGATATTATAAAAATTTGTTGGTATCAAGAGAAATATGAAATGTGCAATAATTATCTATTTATGTTTTCACTTATCAAAATACGAAGGTCACTTTGAGTTATTTTAATGTGTATTGAATACATAATAAAACATTATTAAGTTATATATATATATATATAGGGTCAAATAAAATTTGAAATGAACTTTAGCATTATTGAACTGCGAGATACGAGTCTTGTTCACGATTTTTGGCGATTTAACGCTACTTGGTTGTTATTTTTGAGGGCATTTAAAAAATGATGTTTACCGCGAGTTGTCTACAACTTCAGAACACGTGTATCAAATGCCTCGTATATTAAATATTAAATGAAATATTTTGAACATTTGTTACATTAAAAATCAATTAAAGGATATCTCGATAACTATTAATTTTTGACTCCGTTTACTCTAATCATTTTTTATTCCGTGTTTAATATATATGTACGAATGATATGATAAAATGTTGCACATTACAGTTAAAACACTCAAAATAACTTTTCTATTTTGATAAAAAAGTGGTACAATAAAAGAGTAATTATTACATTGTATACTCCTATTGATATCAATATTCATTCGGAATATTTTTTCGAGCAACAAATTGCTTAGCAATTAACGATATAGTTGAGTGACTAATCCTGAATATAAAACTTTGATTAATTAATTTCAGTATTTGAAATTGGTTGAAATATTCAGTGATCGATTTGTGAATTAATCTACTTTTATTCTTTAATTTATTAGCTTTAATATGAAATATGTTACATACGTTGATCTTTTTAATTATGTCGAGTGTTATATTTCATTGAATGAAACATCAAAAAAATTTAAGTATATTTATTTGATTGTTTAATTGATATGTTATGTAATGTTATATAATGCTATGTAGCTTAAAATATTTTGCACTGAAAAGTACTAATAATTATTATAAAAGATCGATAATGATATAGTTTTCACGCGTTTATTCCTTTTTATTGCCATTCGTTTAATAAGCCGTTAATATTTAATAAATCTTTAAACATATAATCGAACGTTGCGAACATTATGCAGCGCTTCAGAGACGTATTAAGCTATTACAGGATTAATGAATTTTAAATTTACCTGCATGTATTTTAATTTACCTGACGTTCGGTTAAATCCAAGGCAACTGCTATTTCGTAGCGACGTAAACGTGTAAGATAATTACTATGTGCAAATTCATACTCAAGATGTCGAATTTGATATTTTGTAAATGCAGTTCTTTCTTTACGAGGTTTATCTCCAGTTAATCTTTTATTTGTCTCTGAAATGAAAAATTTTCTGATTTTTATCAATTATAATTATACAATAGTTTTCGAAGTAATAGAAATAAGATTTTTAACGAGGTAATAATAAGATAAAGTATTATTTCATGTTATATAAAATATAACAATAATTGTTTTTATCATATATTTAAATTTTACAGCAAAGATCTATAAATTTGTGAGATAATATTTTCCTAAATTCATAGTGAAAAATAATTAATTTTTTAAAGACTTTTATAATAAAACGATACCAATCTGTAGTAAACTTCATCGTAGCGATTATTGCCACAACGTGTTAGTATTTAATGGATTTATGGAAATATTTTTTGATAATATTACTGTATCCAATGAAGAATTTTAAACTCTGTGTTTATTTATATCTAAGCTTTTATTTAAAAAAAATTAGTTTATATCGAATTCAGTTACGGTTCAAAGTCTAAAATAAATGCGCCGATTTTAATTAAAAATGTAACGAGATTTATTGCTAAATAGCTTCGTTTTGAGCTGCCTTTGTCGCAAATTTTTTATCTTCTATGGAAAGAAACGTTACAATTGACAATTATTTATTATTTATTCTTAAACTTAATATTCCGTAATAATAGTTCGACATAAACTTATACGCGAAATTTATTTTAAGTAGTAATTTAAAGATAATTATTTCATATATCATTAAATATTTGGCGTTATGTTCTTTATTTTTATCAATTAAATAGTAGATCGAAGAATTGTTTATTTCTCAATTGAAAATTTATTTCTGAAATAATATTTGGAATAAGCGTGGCACAATAACTGTAATAATCGTATTAAGCCTATAATAGTCTCATTAGTATTAAGAAATTACTTATTTTCATCAAGATCGAGCAATTAATAATAAATATTAGCTAATAAATAACCATATCGAACAATAAATAATTTGTTTTACGAAGCGACAAGCAAATTGCATATATTTTATTTTATTTTTCATTTGGAATAGTTCATAAAATATTTATTATTCGTTGAATGACTTTAAAAAGCAATTTTTGAATAATGAAATTTGAAGTCAAAAGTTCAAGTCTGATTTGACAAAATGATTAATTCTAGAAATCAACAAATTATGTTTTACATCCAACGAAAAATAACTTGTTTTCGTTCTTGCATTATTATTATCCTCGATAATTTCACGAGGCCATGATTTTAAAATCATCTTCACGAAGTTTGTTTTAAATTAATTGTTAAAATAGTTGTTTATTATAGCCCGAGAAGCTGGAGAGTAGTTATTATATGTATATTATACGAGATTCGTAATTATAAACTGAATGAAATTTTCTCGAATTAACGAATTACGATAAAGTCTAAGTTTAATAACTTAACATCAGATTTCTTGTATTCTCTAGCGGGTATTATATGTAATAACATATAAGCTTGGTAGGTTTTTAACCGGTGTCAGCTTTTTATTCGCAAAGCGGCGGTCGGATGAAAATAGCTGCATATTCGATGCGTCATTAGCAAGCTGCTCCCGCGTGCCAGTTAATAAACGTGCCGCTATAATGTAGGTTGTCGGAATCGCAGGATCATCTGCGGGCGATGATGTATAAAACGTGGTCGGATCGGTGGTAGAGCCCTTAGCGTTGCTTCCGTGCCGCTATCTCATCTATATTTATTAACTGACGTCAATCGAACGAGTTCGCGAAATTTTGCCAATATCATTCTTTTTGCAATTCGACCAATTCATCTTCTAAGCCCGGCATTTATTTTTTAATCAAAATATAACGTCGAGACGTTATTTTGTATTTATTTTCATTGGAAAAAATGCACGCAAAGATTCAAAATTTTTCTATTATCTTTTAGTACAATGGTAGCGAACCTCGTACACAGTGATTTCGATATATGTTATATGTTAATGGAATTTATTCTTCAAATAGTTTTGGTTACGAAAAATGAAACGAATTATAGATTTCTGAAAGTTAATAATAAAGTTAATTTAGAAAACATTCGTAAAGGATTTGAAGTTTGTAATTCTTTTAAGTTAACGATAAAATTTCTACGTAGAATTTTGAATAGTAGATATACTAAATTTGTAAAAAATATATCTAAAGGTAACTATATATGTTATACGTAAATTACCAATTTTTGTCTATTCCTTTTACTAATTTCAGTTAACGAATGCGTAGTTATGACTAAATTTGTTGCCCGAAGAATGAAATTTTATGATGGCTTCATCGTTTATTACACACGACGATGCGAAACGAAAATGACAGTTAAATGATTGATAAATATTTAGACTACGCTGGCTCTATTATAGCCATATTGGCGACGGTTCAGCCATAAATGTAGTTACGTACTAACATACTAACGTACTAACGTACCAATTCATGAGAAATCTTACCAATCTCTATCGATATGCCGATAATATTTTTCAAAATTATCTTACCATGCTCTCGTTCTACAGAACACGCTCCTTTATCGAAGCAATTGTTGCTTAGATTGATGGTGAATCGTGAATCTTGCCACGAACGATATTTCGCTTCGTCCTCTGCGTTTTGCCCAGTGTTTTGACACGATGGAATCTCCCAGGCTCGAAATACCGTCGTAGTCGTAGAAACTTGACGATCCTGAGTTTTTTCGCAGATAAAATCTACAGATTGTTCCGTAGGATTTATATTTACATTTTCCATCGATTCGTCCATTATATCCTCTTCGTCGATGCTAGAATTTTGATGCGAACATTGTTCCCACCTTCTTACGGGAAAGACAATACGTATCATTTCATAACGAAATTTTCATCGGTCATTAGAAAACAGTAATGTAATTTCGAAACTAGTCAGGACACTGTAAACTTTTACGTTTGTCGATTTTTCTTTCGCGTTTTTCTAATGAAAATAATTGATAACCATAATATATAATATGAGTATCGTTTAGGAAACTACTCATGTAGTTGAATGTACCCAAATGCTTTTCATATTTCATTTCAAAATGATGTTACAAATTTCATATTGTTTTATAATAATAATAATAACATATCGATGTCAAAATCTAACAAGATGCAATTAGTAAAATAAAATATTTCACCACTAATAAATAATAATAGCATATATTAATTAATATGCTTATATTGTTAAATTAGTGATGTTATTTTATCTATTAAATATTTCATCTACTTCTATCTACAAAAATATTGGATTTAATTTTTATTTCAAAGCTTTTTCAAACTATTTATGATTTACACGGTTAAAGTATTTTAATTTATTAACAACATTTTGGTTATTTAAATAATTCTTGCTTAAAGAATTTGTTTTTAAATAATTTTATCAATAATTGTAATGTTTTTACCGTCATAAAAATATAACTCTGTAAATATATATATATAAAATGTAAATATATGTAACTTTGTTATCAAACTCTCTTCGTCTTTTATTTTTGAACGTTAGTTTTTAAGAATTATCTAGAACTGCTCATCATCTAGATGCGATGTTAAATTTGTTGCTAATAAAACAGAAAGATACATTTTTAATATTTATTTCAGTCGTAAAGCACATTTTGGTAAAAAGGAATAATTAGTATCTTTCCGTGTTGTAATATTTTCATGTTGTAATTCAAGTCCGATGAGAGTCACTTATGCCTACGCAATTAGTAGTAATTCATTTGGAGCAATAAACAATTATTCTTGATCAGTGATTACTATTTGCGAATTTCAATTTATCTATTCTCCTAATTGCTTTCTTTCAGAGCAATAGAAAGAAGTTGTATTACCTTTCCATTTGGAATTTCGTTTAGAAGCATTTGAATACTTTCACGAGTCGATATATCGTTTTCGATAAAATGCACAATTTTAATAATAATCAATCGCAATTAAAAACGATTCGAAATTGAAATTTACGGTTATGTATTTCTTTAATTCGGTAAAGTAACTTTCATAGAATCTTCGTATTTGCATATTTGCAATTTTAATTACTTCTTTACCTATATATCCTGTAATTTCGATTCGTGTTAGAATGTTGGAAGCTCGTGGTATAAAACGGTGACAAACTAAGTTCATTCAATGTGTTAACCGACGTTGAGATATTGCAGGGATTCGGAAAGTTATCCCAAACGTATCCATGACTCGACAAACTGTCTCGATTTCCAGGAAAGTAAGAGTTTTGAGGATTCATCTGAGAAGAAGGTGGTGTCGACGCCATCGACGAGCTCTCGAAAACATTTTCCGAATATTGTTGCTCCGTCGAAGTTATATTTTCTAGCAAAGACATCTCATCTAAAATGAGAGAAATCTTATGTTACTCTTACCTATTAGGCAGAAAATGCGATAAAAACGAAAAGTATCGAAAGCAAACTACGCGAAATCGTAATAAATATGATAAATATGAAATTAAGAAGATAATAGAAACGTTAATAGAAAGATAAATTTATACGTATATTATACGAGTATAAAACATACCCAACAAAGTTTCGCGTAAAAGTAAGGGTATGAAAGCTTCGAACGATTCCAAAATTAAATTTATACCAATAGATCGAAACGAATATCGTAACTGCGGTAATTGAAATATTATTAATACTTACCGAATAATGTACGAATGCGTTGTTGAACACAGCAATTTCGGGTATTAAGATGTTAGGTTAAGCACAGGTTGAGAATGTTAGATTATAAAGACTTATCGAATCTGCACAAAACGGTTGATTTAAAGGCACCGATTAAACAAATGAAACACTTGAAAGAGCAATTTACTTTGTTATCGTCGTAATTGCACGTGGTCGAAGGAAACCCTACTCCCGAAGATGCTGTAAGATCACCCGCTACTTGTGAATTGTATTAGCACCAAGTTGTAAATGTCAAGCATGCACATACGACCGTACTGCGACAGGCTAGTGGAAATCAGAATAGATGTGTAGTTGGAGAACAGGAGAGCTCTGGGGCTGGAGTAGGGCTGAAAGGACAGACAAATCTTCTGGTAGAGCTCTGTCAAGTCCAACCAATCCGAACAGATCTTGATCAACTAGAGGGAAATAAGTGGTCGGTACTTGCAACATATGGACTACTTTGGGCGTCAACTATATTTTTATTTTCCTCTAAATCTTATTTTCGTAAGTCACCTTTCACACGCGTCCATATGCAATATTATTCTTATTTCATATTCCGTGCAAAGATAATTAACTTACATCAGCTTTGTTATTACGCCTTATGGTTATCTTCCTTTTAAAACTCGCGTTAAGATGAACACCGTTTCGTAAATTTTAATTTCAATTAGAATACCTTCCACGGTGCATTCACTTTTGAATTACAGCAATTGAGTACAAATGTGCCGCGATACTATTAATCCTGTTGCACGATTCGAAACTATATTATCTTTTATGACTAATTTAATTATATCTCTTTGGTATGTATTTTATATAAAATCAACGAGACTATTTAATATATAATATTAAAGATAAATAGTTCTCGTGATGCCGAAATTAAAATTCTGTGTGGCACAAATTTATTAATTTATTAATATAAGATGATCGTTGGATAGACGTTAATATCAAAATGTAAAATATTGTCGACGCTGCTTTCTTTAATGATACAAGAGAAACATTTTCGTATTTCCTAATAGAAAGGTGTGTGTTTTACCTGTTATATTCTTTTGCTTAGAAGTAACATACTTTTAAATTGTACAATACATATTTATGCCATTGGTACATACATATAAATGGTAACACATGTATGTAGATGTAGGTTAACGAAGCAGAGAATATTATATGGATGAAAATAACTCGAACAAATAACCGTTTCATCTATTTTTTTTCTTCATGTTCAAAAAAGATGACTTTAAAAATTTACCTGCACATCAGACAGTTGTTTTATTTTTATTCGATACGATATAACGTTAATTGGTGGTCGAATTAAACGTGTTCTTTGCAATAAAATCTTTCCTACAGAATTAATATCGCAATTTATTATTATCTCTGTTTAGTATTATTATTAATATATTTCTAAAATTCATCGTATATAGTTTATAATTTAATCATGAACGATAAGAATTTTCTCTACTCGTTTAATATTGCGCATTAACATTCGCTATGTTATCGTCTCTGTGTTGTATTATTATTAATACGTTTCGAAAATTTGTCCAATACGTGTTAAATACGTGCAATTGTACAACACGTGCAGGATAAAATTTGTTCAGTTAGCGGTGAAAATTTTCTTGACATTGTATCTCAAACATTATTGCGTCAGTGAGCATATAAGTCAATTCAGGACCCACCTAAGAAAACATGGGAAAAAGAATGGCGATGATGAAAATGGATGGCAATCTTCGTTTTTCGTGTTTCCGAGGGTAAGGTTCTTTTCTCAGGGATCGACTGTGGAGATCCCATTAGTCACTGGCATTGTTTAGTTTCTTTTTTCAAGTCATTTGTATCGAGTCACGTGCGCCTGGAAAAGAACTTCTCTGTTTGTACATTTCGAACATCCGTTTGACGGAAAACGAAGTTCCGTGTAACACGAGAAATTGCTAAATGTTGGTGTCAGGCAGTCTGAGGAAACATAGTAGCTCGAAGTATTGGTCATTGAGTCGTCGTAATATGAAAATACAGGTTTAGAATATGTACACTTGCCGACAAAAGCTACACCACACAACCAACTTGCAACATGTTTCTCCATACATCTATAAATCGTGATAATTGCAATGATACGATCAAAATGAATAAGCATATTTCTGTCTCGATAAATTATGAATCAGTTTCGTAGATTTAATGATAAGAAGAATGTAGTTAATACTTAATAACTTTGCTGCACAGATGTGTACAGAACCACTATACATGTTAAAGTACATAACAATATAACTCGTATAGTAAATACAAGTTTCTATATATATATATAATAACTTGTATTAATGTATCATACGGAATTCAAAACATTTGAGATAGCAATTAGAAAAATCGCGATATTTTTTGCGACATTCTGTAAAATATTATTATGCCCTTAGCAAAATTAAAGTAAGCAAATTATAAGTAAAAGTAAAATTAAAATTAAATTTCTTATGCAACAAAGTGTGAATGTAATGGAGAAGTTAACCCAATTTCATAGCTTATATGTTATATTTGTGAAATTACATTAGACCTCAATTGGCTAATCATTGTTTCTAATGAAATTTAAGTTATTGGAGTATCGTGAAAATCCTAAAAGTGCTGATGCAATTTAAACAAAATATGTTTCCTGACATTTATCATAAACATTTTCTTTAGTATTTTCCGTTTAGTATTCCGTTTAGTATTAGTGGTCAGAATAATAATATATTCGAGAAAAGAGAATATATCGTGGTATGGAATGTTATCTTCCCATATTATTTTCATTTCTATTTTTGACATATGTACCCAAGAAATAAAGAATAAACGACAATTGCTAAAGAACTATTTTATACATATATACACCATTGATTCTATCATAAAACAAATTTTATAGTAGAAAATATATTAATCTTTAAATTGAATTTTTCTCTTGGAAGAATGAAAGTTTTCTGGCCGGTATCGTATCATTAAGGTTCTTCATACTTCTATCTGTTTTAACTTTTATTTTTATGTATATGCTCCTATAATATTTAAAATTTCGTCTAATATAATAAATAACCATGTAACGTATTATAGGTTTTATTATAGGTGAATATTTTAACGACAGAAACACTAAACTTGAAATTTTACGATACACAATTTTATAATAATTATGCTCCGTTTCTTTTAATATTATTAAATAAATTTATAACGTGTCGCAAAATATTCAATTGTAAATTTCATGTATAATCGTATTCGACTTGTAGTTTATCTTAGTTACTATTGCAAAATATATTGATAATAACTAACATGTGCCACTTAATTTTTGATTCTAGGATTCCCACAAAGGCATCGAATGGAGTGGGTTTAGATTTAGTGAATATAACTCCGTAGTTATTGCCTGCATTTCTCATTAACTACTGAGAACATTTATATGACGAATATGTCATCGAGTTAAAAGTTAGCCA
This sequence comes from Eufriesea mexicana, assembly GCF_001483705.2. Classification (NCBI taxonomy): domain Eukaryota; kingdom Metazoa; phylum Arthropoda; class Insecta; order Hymenoptera; family Apidae; genus Eufriesea; species Eufriesea mexicana. The sequence goes on from NW_016910581.1 coordinate 17,462, forward strand.
CTATTCATTACAACAGTACAAAAATGTAGTTATAGAAAATTAAGAACGTATTAGTCATCTACATGTGCATATACGAATGATGAAAATAGATTATATCGAAAAATTACTTATTTTTGTTACTATTACTTCATCATTGTAATACTTTTATTAAAAGTTAAACAATATTATATTATGTCATTGGTATAATATAGAAATATGTAGGAGAAACTAAAAAAGGATGAATAGGTATAATATAGATATATCTACTACTTTTGAAATACGATTTCTTTTCTCTTAGATAATATGACACAATATATATATAAATTCTTAATATTTTTTAAAACATTAAACTTGTATTATTTTCCTGTGACATATATATATATAATATAAGTTTAATACAAGTAATATAAGTTCAATACAATTAATATAATAATACAAGTTTAATGTTTTAAAAAATATTAAGAATTTTCATAAATTTATTTCGAATACTTAAATGTATTTGTTAAAGATCTATTTTTCTTCGCGGTATAAATCTTTAGAAATTTCTACTCACGAAATTCATTAACTAGGAATTTTATTTTCGTTTATGTTTATTATTTTTCTAAATGTTATTAAATTATGGAATATGGAAAATTGGTATATCTTATCTCTGCAAAGCTACTTTGATGTTACATAAACAAAGGCGCATAATAAAAAGTTGATTTCATCGATGAAAAATTTGTCTGTTTATTACGTGTTAATCCGATAATAGATATACAAATTTTATCGGAATTAATAAAAATCATATGAATGAAAATAATTATCACTTTTGCATACACGAGAAAGGAAATATCAGTTTTTCATGTTCGTAAAAGGATTCATTTTGATTAGATACTTTTTAGTATCGCTTTACAATTTATTAATGTAAAATCGAAATACACAAATTGCAAAATATATGTATTTCCGAATTTATTTAAACTATCGTAACAATTATTATGCAGATTTAGAGAAAACTTTGTTAAAACTTTTACGACGTATTTGTTTTTAATGTAACATAACTATATTGTATTATTCGTTGAATATTTTAAAAGGGAAAGTCATTCAATATTTATATACATATATTTTTTTACAGTTGTTTGTTCGCTGGTTATAGGGGAAAATCTAATACTACCCATAAGACACGTTCAAGTTTTATCGTTATATCTTGGGATAGAAGTGTTGAAACTTAAATTTAAAAGATATGATTTGTCGTATAAATAATACGTAATGAAAGGAGAGAGAATGTTTCTATGAAATTTAATAATAAGCATCGAAAAATCGCAGAGACGAAAGAGCGACTAACCTATGGGAAATAAAAATTGTTGTCCACTACCGATCAGAGTAAATTTTTCGGTTTAATTGATTACTTGCATTAATGACACTTAAATGTTGGAATAATATTTAAACTTTATCTTTACATATATCTCAAGTAAAATGTCGATATTCTCTTGATTCGACAAGAATTCGACAAGAAGTAATTTTAATAACGCACTCTTGCTTTTCTGTGATCAATTTTCTTTCTCTTCTTTCGGACTGAAAAAACATGGCGGTACTGCATGAAAAACACATTTTAGATCATGATATGTTAATGTAAATAAAAAGTTGCAATTTTAGGCTGTTTTATTATTCTCAACAGATTAGAAATATAGAAAAAAAGAAAAGAAATAATAAAAAATTATTTGCTTGTCTAACAAATAAAATATAAACACTGAAAAATAATTTTTAATGCGCGAGCCAATAAATGTTCTCACATAACGTTTCATAAAATCGAAAAACAATAGACAAACAAAATTACGTGACACATATATACTATGTTAATTTAACTTTATAATAAAATTGCTAATATCTGGTACTTTCCCTTACATTGTTTCATTAATTATATTACCTTTTTCGATATTATGATCTTCGATCTTAATATATCTTCATACAATATCGTTTAAATAGATGAATGACCGTAATACACAATCGTGACCGAAACATAATTTTGTTCCAAACGTATAAAATTAATACTCAGCTCTGAAAATTGATTTTAAAGTAAAATTAAGAATTAAATGTTGAAAAGAAGCTCATTAATATATATACACTTGAATAGGATTCCTTAGAAGGTGAAATTCAACCTTCTTATATTTCAAATCATTTTGTCTCTTTGTCGCAACACGATACTAAAATATAAAATTTAGAAAGTTTTGTAAAATTCAGCCCATAATATAGCACTTTTATTTTATTTTGTTTGGTTGTTAACGAGGTAAAAATGTCAATTCTGATTTTTTAAATGGAATTTTATAGTTTATTCCTTAGTAAAATTTTTCCTTTTCTCTTTGAACATATTCTTGGATTATATAAATAAATTTTTCTGTGCAACTGCAAAGTAATATTCGATCTTAAAATAATATTTAATCCTCGACTTTTGGAATGGGTTATTTGCTTAACAACATTGTTATTTTCGTGCATCATCTATTACGAGTTAAGTCGTTAATTACAGTTGATGTGAAATTGTATTCAAACATGAACGATGAACTCGAGTTCAAAATTAAAGGAAATAGTACTTTGCAGTGGTACCGAAAGATAGATAGAAACATTTATTTGTATAATTTTTGATGATATTGGAGGACTTGGTATTGTAAGTTATCGAATTGATTTCTAAACTAATTATTGCGTATAGAGGAATAAAATAAAGCATATCATTTAAGAAAGCAATGTTGCTCTTTTACATTAATACCTTTTTGAGTTATCTTAACATAACCGTTAGGACAGGTTGAGTGTTACAAAATTTTCTAATCCTCAAATAAAAACTAATTACTTTCTATAGGAATCATCTTTAACCTATTATGGGTCGTTTTATATTTTTAATGATTTTCGAAATCGTAAACATCTATGCAGTTCGACTACCTCGAGACATACTTTTTGTTTATAATTTATGTAAAAGTTTTCAATAAATATAACTCAAGAGTTTTATTTACAATTTTCCATTTTTCTCTAATTGAAAATGTAGCTAATAGAAACTAAAACCGAAGTATTTGTTATAAATGAAATTGTACTAAATGGAAATATATCGAATCTTATTCTTTGCGCGTAAAAATTACTATATGCATAATTTCATACACGGATATAATATATGTACTTATGTGTGACTCTCTGCTCTCCTACTTTTTTAAAATTTTATTTACTTTTACATTTACTTTTTCATTGTGAACTGTAAGCGTAAAACGATAATTTGGATAATTCAATTGTTTATGTAATAGAAACACGTTGAATTCTGAAATACACATTTGCTCTCATTTGCTTATTAATCTAATGCTGTTTATCTGTCATTCGGCAAATTGAACAATGAATACCATTTTATTACGATAAATAAATAAGGTTCTATTAAATACGAAAAAGATAATTAAAGTTTGGATTTTGAAATTTTTGATAGAAAACATTTTTGAAAGAGAAGTGTCCTGAAAAACATATTTCGTTAGAAACGGCTGTGTGTAGATACGTAATTACACAGAGTATCACGAACGATGTTTATCATGAAGTAAGGTGCCAATCTTGACCTGTATTAAAAAATTAAGATTTTTAACTTCCAGTATAATGATACATAAATTGAAGATCTTTCTGTAGAAATGAATTCACAGGTTTATATGACTGTTTGATAAATGGTTTTTAACGAATTACCACATATCTACAAATATTCTTTCAAGATTTAAACTTAATATTATATTTAGATCATTTGGTTTTCTGATATAGGCTTGGTTTCAATTAGAACCAACCCAGCGCGATTTACTTGGCTTATGGATCCATTTTCCACAATTGTTCTCAACAATTTATTCTTAATATTTGAGAATATTATTGAACATAATACATTTTTAATTGCTTTTTTAAATAATTTTATATAATTATGATACACTACAGCGTGTTTGAATATAAAACAATTATAAAACGTCACACGATTATACAAGCAAAGTAAAAGAAAAATTGATTTATACTTGTGAAAATGTAAATATTGTGTAGCATGTCATTAGTACATGATAATTATTGTAATTTCACTTGCAACTATTTTTTCCACAAATTTCTGTACAAATAGTTTTCATCGTGACAAAATTTCGATTTTCCTATATTATAAAATAAATTACAGTGGATCACGTAAGTCTTCGAATAGTTGACAATGATATCTTCTTACAGTATTACATATTTGTCTATGTTTATTTATAAATTGTATAGAAGAGATATAATTTCGTTAAGAGTTTGTTCATAAATGCACGTTTAACATGTATAGGATAAAATCAAATTAGAACAAGTTTTTGTTCACGTCATAAATAAAAGAAACAATGTATAAATAAGTATCGCTTTATAAGTGTAGGAAGTAGAGTTCTAACATAACTAAATGAATGTAATTTGAATGATGGAAATTCCTATCTTTATAGGTGAAAAGGATTCGAAGTTGAGGTAAGAAGAGGACTCGATATGAAAAATAGTTAATACAGTGAAAAGATTGCATTCTATGCTTCAATATACTATAAATAAGTATAAGAAGACAAAATCTGTTGAAGATTGAAAATGAAGCAACACGTTATATGTAATAACTACAAAAACTGGAAGTTTCTTACTTACAACGAACGTGCAATTTTAAGAACGATTAGGGATGAATCAAGAACAAGTACAAGTCGTGTAGATAGGAAAATACTTTTCATTATTAGTAATAATTTATCATAATAAATAAGAAGGAATGAATGGATTTTTCAGGAATTTATGCGAACAAATCAACAAATTTTTGAAATTCATGGTTATTTAGTATTATTAGTATTATTTTCTGTAACGAGTTAGAAAGTATTTAAAACTAAGTCGGAAATTAAAGATTTCTGCCGAGCAAGCCTAACTATGAAGCGTATTGATGGCAATGTGTTGACGCGATGAATTATAAATGTACCCAAAGAGGGAAACTAGTAATTTATAGAAGGTAATGTCGATCGACCCGCTTATTTAGATAGTCTGAAAAATAATCTGCCCGACAGTATACAGATACTGGAATCTTGATTTCTTGTTCATCTTCCAATATAATAACGACTCTAAGATAACTGAAAGGAATATAGAGAATGATTAGCACGTATCTTGCATAAGCATATATGTATATATATTCTCACAATTATCTGATCCAAAGTCCACGGGTACATATATGTATATAAGAAGAAGAGAGTAATTAAAATTAACATTATTGGAAAAACGAAGCAAAATTAATTGGTTAGAGGTACAAAAAGTACGTATTTACACTCGTATAATTGTAGCACTAATATATGAATGTATACATATTTCTTTGTTAATTATAATAGAAGATTTAAATAGTTATTGAAATATACCAACGTATTATATCAGTTGAAAATAATCAGAAGTGTAATACTTGTAATGTAGATGAGAAAAGGAGTAACTGATGTGGTTAATTTCGAGTATCACACGTATTATATGCTATATATAAATTACTGTATTCTAATTATAATCGTCGTTGCAGACATAATTTTACTGTAATGTTAGAATAAATAATATGATTATTAATTTGCAAACTTTTTGTCGTATTCGTATAATTGTGAAAGTAACTTATTTACGAAATATTTAAGGCTGCAAAAGATATTTCGATTTTATCTTTAGAAAGTAATTTTTGTTTCTCGAAAATGTAAATCATTGATCTATCACCTATTAATCTGTAAAATGCATACATATCATCTGAAAAATACATACATATCGAAAAGCATAAATAAACTCTTTTCACTTATTTTTTAACTCCTGAATTAAGATTTTACGAGTGGTTCTTTATAGTATTCCCAATCATGCTAGTCATTTCGATCAATAGTACTCAAATGTTAAATTTCTATCTCTTTCCTTTTTCAATAATACTACAATCATACAGCCATTTTATAAGTAACAAATTTTTAAACTTACTACTTATGTACAATTTTTGTGGAGATTATAGTTGCTACGAATATAAATTGAAATTTAACAAATACATCAGAGTTTCTAAAAATCACGTTTGTCACATTATCCTAATGATACATAATGATACGAAATGACATTAAAAAACTGGTGTAGATTTTTGTGGAAAAGATTTCGTTTATTAAACCACTGAATCATTAGATATTTATAGATATAATATCGACGATTTAATTAAATCTTATAGAAATATCAAGCAGGTACTGATCACCGAGGATGTTGAAGTCTAAAGGTCAACAGAAAAATCAGAAAAATAATTTAAAAGATTTATGATTAAAGAGTGATAGTGCATTATATAAAATCGGATCGAGAACAGACGCAACTAAAGAAAATGCATACCGATCAGGCTCCCAATGTTTATAAGTTCAAAAAGGAAAAGAAAGAAAAATGACGGTTCAATTAGCTTTCGGTAAATTGCTAAGTGAAACTTAAATAGTATTAAAAATATTATATAATTTCTGATATTATATATATTATAACACATTATTTTATATTATAATTGATATTATATATATTAT
>NW_016910581.1:24440-145121 GCF_001483705.2 Eufriesea mexicana
ATTATATAATTTAATGATATAAATCCTGACGGATTTGATGTAATCTGATTTATCTTTCCATAATGACGTTAATGTTTTAAAAATCATTTGCTACTAAATGTTTAAAGATTAAAGTTATAGAAAAGTTATGAAAAAAGAATATTTCGATACGTATTGGATGTTTCGTAATCTTACTTAAATAAATCAAGTACATGTGCATATGTTGATTCTCGATTGCTATAAATCATAACGTATTCGTTAAAATTATATATTATTATTTTCTTTTAGGAAACATATGGTGTGTAGCAATACACTGGGATCATTTTTATTTATACACAGTTGCACATTTTGATGCAACTTTCTTGCTTTTATGTGCGAAAAATAAAATATATCCGAAATATGTAATAAATCCTGTTACATAATGGACCAAGACCATAATGGTAGACGAAAGTTCTTAAAATAAAATATACGCACGTTTTTGTTACTATAATAAATCATACATTAAGATTGTCCATTCACTTTCTATCCGTTCTTTCACGTCTGTTACGTCCGTTCTTCGTATAAAAAATGTTTAAAAAGTTGCAAATGTTAATTCCAAATAGTACATATTTACTTAACTAAAATTTATCGTATACGGGGTGAATAATTAATAAAACAACAAATATATATTCAGATGTGCTATTAGTACATTACTTTAAAAAATATTACATAAATTGTAAATATTAATTGAACGTTGCTTTTGTTCATAATTGTAATCGATCGGCATATTCTTCGAGAATACGAGTGGATGTATATTCTTAAATTTTATCATATTATATAATGCATAAATAGTATGAGTATTAATAAGTTATTAACATAATATTATTAAATATAGGTATTAACATATTTTCGTTAAATTATTGAAAACCTATTTTCATTAGACATGATCGATCAATTATAAATTTGCATGATCAGTATGCAGATGTCTCTTCCTCGGTAAAAAAATGTGAAAGAAACTAATTAAATTATGAAGATGTATTGCTAATGAGTCTGCAAAGAAAAAGGTATAAAGCATAAAATCGTGATATATAGTAGCCATACACAAGTAAAATAGGTATGCAGAAAATATAGAGTATAGGGCGTAATTTAGAGATCTTTCAGAATTTGAGATTGCATTTATATTTTTCTATTCACTTTGCTTTATTATTGCATTATTATTCTTAGCAATTATTTTATATTAAATCAGATATTATAAATATATTGTAACCTAGTAAATTACAGTATTAATACACTTTCATAATTGCATAGTTATTTAAAAAACTAAGTAGTTTTAATTATGTTTTCATATTTTCTGTATATTAGCAAGTTATAAGATTCAACAGGTATTCAACAAGTATAGATATAACAAATTTTCTAAGAAATATTTATTAGCTGGTTGCGCGAAAAATTCAGGATGAAAATTGATCTGATACAATATACAGTTTGTTGTTTATCCGTTTATAAACTGGGTCATTACAAATTGCACATTTCAATAAAAGTTTAATAAATAATTGTTTTATGAGGTGAGAACTGAAGTTTAATAGAAATAGATACACGATTTATATTTCAATAGAATTTTAATTATAAAAGAGAGATATATGATTTATTAAGTATTCACACACATAATTAATTACACTTAACTATAGAATATAGAATAAATTATAGCTTCAAGGTTATCTTCAAAATGACGAAAAATGAAAGGAATCTCAAATGCTTAATTTAAAAATTATTATCCTGTAGAAATTATAGACAAATGTTTAAATAAAATATTTAATTTAAAATAGAAAATGAAATAATCCAATAAGAAACGATATTAGTACGGAAATAACAAATAACAATATATATACTTACGCGTATGTTTCGTTGATCATGTATTTACCATAATAATATGTAAATGGGTACATAAATTGGGACACGTTTCTCGCGTTTAATATAAGCTTTTTATAATATTGCACTTGCATCGTGTCAAGATAAAATATACCAAGTACAGAAAGTTATAATTATTAAATCATTTAAGAAGATATAAAGTAGAAGGTAAAAGGTAATGAATAATTACATTTGAAAAATAAAGAAATATCTTTATTTTACCCACATGTTTTTTAATGGAATTTTATAATACAAAAGTTGCCGTTATTTTTAACATTAATTTATTCGACTATTGGATAAATTTTGTTATTCAAGTACGTTAGAGCGACCAAGAACATAAATCTTTTATCGCGTTATTGTTATTATTACACGTAGTTAAGGATTAAGTATGATATCTTAAAGTATATGATTATTTCGTGCACAAAGGTATAAGTGGTAATCGTACGTCGTCTGTCATTACGTTTCGACGTTCAATTATGCTTCAAGACTTGATTATTATTTGCACCTAAATACGAGGCTGCAAATGTTTAATTACCATTTTTATCTTATCGGCTTTCTTTTCGCAGAAAGCGCCATTAAAGTATATAATTGATAGAATAGCTCGAAGTGTTCCAGAGTATAATTACACGATTCTATACTTATTGTACCTTTGTTATTTTCTTCGAAATACCAAAACACGTTTTAACCTTCCATATAAACCTTCACAAATATATCATAAATTTTAACGAAGCCGATATTTTAGCGATATTTTAGCGATATTTTAGCGATATTTTAGCGATATTTTAGCGACAGATTTTATATATAAATAAGGACAAATTTAATGCTCTCGGGTAAATTTCTATTTGGACGATTCAGTCGTATTCATATGCAAACAACATACTTGATCTATGTAATGTATCTACGTAATGTGCTATGGGTATTAAACATGCAAAAATTATTATCTAAATTGTTTGAAATTTGCAAAGGATAGAAGGTATAGGTTAAACCAAATTTATTTAGACATCGACTAAAATGCTACAAGTTAATGTCATTCTGACAAAGTAACTAATAGTTTGGGCCACATCAATTGTGTACTTGGATCCATGAAAAATTAATGTTGAATAAGATTATAGAATTTTGGTGCAAGTTCCTTATTCCGTATGCAAAAAAAATACTTTGGGAATTTATAACTTGTTAGAAATGCCTTGATTAATTGAGCAGCAGTTTGACGTATATTTCCAATCTTTCCCTTTTTTTAAAACAAAGGAATAAATATATGTCGGTATAATAAATTGGTGTCTTGTTAGAAAAAAAAAAAAAAAAAAAAAACCAAAAAAGGGGAAAATTTCATTTGTCTATACTTACATAATTAGTCAGAAATTTTTAATGTAAGCGTATTTAACATATAAAATTCAATATTATTTATTCGAAGAAGATAAAATGTAATTGTATTATAGTTGTATTGTAATTGTATAATTAGAAGATGAAAAGAATTTATAAATTGTAGTACCGTATTATTCTTTAATTTTTCTTTTCGTATGTTCTATTTACACGTATATACCTACTTGTGCGAATATATAGATGATACATGTCATGGATTATATTTTCAGAATCTTCAATTCTTTTAAAGCGATATTTTCCAAGCTACCTTTCAATCCTTCTTCACGAAAATGTCAGAAATTTGACAGCTTGAAATATTTATCTCTTTCTTAGATATTCTTAATAATGATAACGGTAGAACAGTTAGCAGAGAAAAACGCGTAATTTATAACATTTGGAGTAACAGAGTATTCGGTGATACTCAATAATGACATGATACTACGTAAGAGTTTCAGCCGAACGTATGCATAGGTTGTATAACCACGTATATAACCAACACGATGACGAAAACTCATACTTTGATGGGTAAAGTCTCGTATTACTTACCATTTAGAAGGAATTCTCGAATAAGGAGCGATGAAAAATCGCAGCGAGGTATGGGAACAACTGGTAAAACGTAATAAGAATGAGGCAAATTCAAACGAATTCTAGAATTGGAATTCAAGTGTCGCGAAATAATCGGAAACGGATAATCCATCGATTAACTGGGAGTTAGAAACGATGGAAGGAAAGAGGGAAGAAAGTTTTATCTCGTACACGATGCACGCGTGTATCGGTATGGGTGAGTAAGTTTATCTCGATACGCGGAACGTGTTCAAAATCCAAGATACAGCTAGAGGTTGAAACAGCGGGACACGAGCTTTTGTTCAACTTATACATCGGTTAGAGAATTGGCAAAGGATACAAAAGGAACAAAGTTTACGTTTATCCTACATAAGACATAAGAAGCGTGGAATAAGGACCGGTATAATGAGCTATACGGAGTTTCGTGTGGTCCACGAATGTTGCTAAGTAAGGGATTGATTCACGGGCAGCTATAATACCGCCAAACCGAAGCCCTAATAGATTCAGGTCAATGCCACTACCGTTCTTCGAAGTCGTTCATTATGTGAGAAGAGAAGGCCCCGTTCTCATGCCACACAGGTTGCAATACCTGCGCGGCAGGCTGGACCGAGAGAGATTCGCAACGAGCGCGTAGATATATCCACGCTCTGCGATATCTAACCGAAACACGTTTTAAACAAAACGACCGTTTCATTTCCGGGTTAATTTATTCAGCGACCTGCACGAATTTACCAAACTTTTACCAGACTTTCGAATCGGCCGTAGTCGCTGATATTTAAGCTTCGACGCTCATCTAAATACGGCCGGTGTCCGAGCTACGAAACTGGAAAATTACAACTATCGCGAATCGCGATACAACTAAAGCGAGAGCCAGTCGTGTAATTTATTTTCAATCGCGTTTGTCGCGTCGTCAAATTTTCCCTTCGAATAATCTTTCCAAATTATTTCATAAATATATACTCGTTTATATCGCATTTCCTAACGCTCTTTTTCACCTTTTCCTCTTCTTCTTCTTTTTACGCCTACGTAAACGATAAATATTTTTCCTTGGGGTCTTTTCGCTTTCGTGCTCGTATTAAAATATATCTACAATTTATACGCATTTTTACGTCTTTATCGATTTCCCAAACGGGAATACAACAGCTTTCGCTTTCTCTTGTTCATCAATTTTCATCGTCTTCTATGTGCATGTCTATCTTTAAAAAAATAAATTATCCCAGATTATCTCTATAATATAGAAACTTTTCACTTTCTTTTCTCATTTCTTCTTTTAAAACCAAAAATGTTTCATCGAATCGTACAAAATATATCTATCATTTCGATCTATAACTTTCCTTCGCGTTTATGAACGCGAATCTCAATTAGCGCGTGATTGCGTTCAATAGGTTAGGGGCATTGCTGTATGTACTGGAAAATAAAGGAGGGATAAGTACTTATATTGAATATTTCGACGTTACTTATATTTCGTAACCTCGAGCTACACCGATATTTCGTAGAGAAAGCGATACAATGTAAAGAAGCCAAGCTATGAAAGCGAATTTAAGAAAAGGGGCATTTAAAATTTCCGTTGTATTAGCATATTTAAAAGACAGTTCGTTCGAAATAGCTAAATATTCGACAAGGTGCAGGATAAAGAAAACGTATATATCGAATTACATAGAAGAACAAGTTACTTTTATCTTTTCGTCGTGCATTCTTATCGTTCGTTCTACTCGCTCGCTTTACTTGCCGTGCGTTCTCGTTGCTGGAGATCGCTTGGCTAAGAATGACAGGATACTCGAACAATCTAACGCGCTTGGTAGAAATTGTTATCGAAAAAGAAAGAAAACAAGCGTAAGGAGCGGCGAAGGGAAACGCGGGTAATATCGAACGAAAGACTCGAAGAAGAAAGAAAGTGAGAGATGACGAGAGAGAGTGAGAGAGAGAGAGAGAGAGAGAGAGAGAGAGAGAGAGAGAGAGAGAGAGAGAGAGAGAGAGAGAAAGAGAGTGAGAGAGAGGAGAGAGAAAAGAGAAAGAGAGAGAGAGAGAGGAGCGAGAGAGGGAGGGAAGGAGAGGCTTGTATTCGCCACTGGCACAGGACCCTTTCCAAAGTTAATGATTCGATCATTGCGACGGGTGGTAGCAGGGTGGTGGGAACGAATGGCGTGGGTCGAAGTAGTAGGAGAAGTGCCAGAGAAGTGCAGGAGAGGATCGGACCGTGCAAGAAAGTAAGCCCGATCTCAGTTCAAACGGTTCGCTGCGATCGGTTCGCTTCGTCTTCGGTTTTACCGGTTCGCTGGCGCGCGCTTCTCGATCGCACACGAAGATCACTCCGCTACTTTGTTAGCCGAGCAACCACGTCTTACAGAGGATATGCCGCACCGCTTCCGGCGCTTCTGCTCGCTGCCTCTTCTAACGCACGGAAGTCCTTTGACACCCCTGATGTCCGTAGCTGCTGGCTCGAATTACGCCGTGAAATCCTCCATCGACTCTACTTTACCAGCTATTTTCAAACGTACGTATCTCCAATCGCCCTGTCGGCTCTTCGTTTTTACCAACGCGATTCCTTTACATTCCGACTATCGTGCCCGCGATAGTGTATCGCCACCATAGTTTCCATTTCTAATCCCAGCTTTTTCCTGCCTTCCAATCTTTTCGCCTCCGTATCACTTCAAATATTCTATCCTAGTTACGTAAGATTTAACTATCATTTTCACCACCTTTAAAATATTAAGTACAATCTTCACCACCAACGCGTTCTTTATTTAACTTTTTGTATATTACGACTGGTCTAGAAGCGTTTATCTATATTATTTTTAAATAAATACGTACAATCGTACGTATGAAATGATTCGTATTGTTTTAGATACTACTTCTAAAACCTATTCAAAATAGTTAGCTAATTACGCGTGTAGACAGAATTGAAGAATATTAGAAAATATCCATATAAATACATGCATATCGTTTAAATTAATGCTAAAAAGGGGACCGGATATCTCGATACGGCTCATCGAATTCAAAATTTATGTAAAACTTTTGTTACAGGAAGATCATTATCTCATCGTTAATTACATCGTTATTAATTTATAGCATTTCGGTTAATAGTTTTTTGTATGCTGCTCGATGTCATTCCATGTCATTTCATGTCATTCGACGTGATGTGCATCTTATCGATACAACTCGATCGAAGTTCTTGGAGTAGGTAGTAAAGGGGAATTATACGAGCGCATCGACGAAAGAAAATAATTTCATAGAAAGACGATGGTTTTATAAATAGATCGTTTATTTCTCGCTTAAATGTTAATCGATAACGATTTTACAAAATAGCAATGTCATATTTTATTTCGTGCAATTTTAAATTCTTAATTTTATTTAATTTCGTTATTACGTGCCGGGAAATATGATGGCATATCGGTGATTAACGGATCTATTTCTTCGTGCAAGGTGTCACGAAACATTTGAACATTCTATCAGTGCGTCGGATTAACAGGAAATAATCACGAATAATTATTTAAAATAGAAGTATTACAGAATTACCGAGAATCCATTTAATTTTTTATCATCTGGCTATCACGAACCACAGTGAAGTTGTACGACGATAATTGAACCGGTTTTTTAAAATACCTCTTACCTACTACTTCCTTAGCGAATTCGAGCGATTGAAGATTCTTATATTACACAAATGGACTCGTTAAGCTACAAAGAATTCTTTTTTCCAACTTCTTCTTTCATCGAGACCATTATCTACGCGACTTGTTCCGTAATGTTTATAACGTCAATGGACGGGAAATAAATATTTTTCAAAGTTCGAGTATGAAAGCAACGATACAGGAACACGCGATATTCGATTTAAATCCTATCTCGAGAATCTGTACGGTAACAACTTCCCAATCGAATTATGTAACGTGATATGCGAATAAGATTATTAATATTCTTCTTTAATATCTTTTATATCAAGATATTTGTCGTTAAGTCGACCAGGATGAAACCGAGTTTATCGAGTTTCTCTTTTTGTCCACCAAGAAGAATGATTCGATTCTTCGTATAAGTGACTTCATCGTGAAGTACTTGAATGGTACTTTATCAAGATAGCTGAACGGTATAAAGCACTTTTAAAACGCATATAATTTAAGGCATACGGATATGCATTCACAGACTATATTTGTATCAACGTATTTATGACAGACATACGATATGGCATGCGATAGATATATGATATAAAGAACATACATGTGTATATATCGCGCAATGTAAGTGGCTTTCTTCTTAAATACCACAAATTTCGATTATTTATGCATATGGGTTTATCGCGGTGTAAAAATGTAAAATAGAATATAATTTCAATGAAACATGCAGGGTGCATATAAAGTACGTATTATAATCGTACGCGTATAAACCCTTATACGTGTAGGAGGTTTGCGAAAACTGTTATATGATAAATATGATAATAACGTTACCCTTCTTACAAGAAAATACGAGAGAGTTCCCTATCTTTTACCCTTTTTTCCTTTTTTCTTGTACGAAATAATACGTAAATCTCGAATATTCCGAGTAAATCTTATTTAGTTATGGTTTACATAATTATGGTTAAAAGCCATATTAACGAGACAACGAAGGTATAGATATTCGTTTCCATGTAAATGATTATACAGATGATTCTTAAAAGTATACAAGCTTACAGGTTGCGTTGGTAAAATTACAGTTTGCAAATGCAAAAATTCGTAAATGCAAAAGTTAAGTTGCAATGTAACATTTTGTATAAACAAACGTGCGGTTAGACTAGAAGAACTCGAATTTCAAATACGTAAATCGCTAAATGCGTAAATCGCTGGCATTTGTTGCGCCAATGCTTCACATACGTACCAAGTTCGTGCACCCAAGTGTTAGCATATTAATCACGCGTATCGTTGCACCTCTGTTATCAAGCACGTGATCAGAGTTTCATCCATGTGATTTATAATCATTATCGAATTATATAATTTCCATTTACTTCGTATACATGTACACGAAAATTTAGATAGTAGTTTGTAATTCGATGACCTATAATGGGTGATTTTAGTTTAACTTTAGTGCGAAACATTTATTATTTTCTACCATTCTTTACAATTTCTGTAACGGCGGCATTAACATCTTAAATATTCATAAATTTATTTGAAAGAGTAGCTATATTTTCACGAATATATCGCAATTCGCCTTATTTTTTTATCCTTTTTCTTTAACCAAATAAAAAATCGGCTACAATTATAGCTCAACAAATTATACACCTGATCGTAGAAAGAATACTCCGATTAACGAAAGAAGACAGAAGTAGGAGTTGACTGCTTTCTTTCAATCCACAATGCTACTTCTGCTGCATAGTTGGTGTATAATATGTCATGCTTGGAAAGTGTATTAATTTACTAGGTATTCGTATCGGTATCAACCTTTCGAACAAAAGCAAATGTAATTCAATCCGTCTTAAGCTCATCGCATTTTGTTTCATACAGATTTCAATTTACTTCATCCGCCACAATGTTATTCAATATTAGTTTGATTTTTTACAGAATGGTGGCTTTGGTGGTTGCTTTTACCAGGATGTCTCGCATCTTGGACGAGATACATCGAAGAATATGACTCTATCAGAGTTGCTAGATGCGATGTATATTGCGGTGGTAATTACCCCGATGAAGTAAGTATAATTTATCGTTAATTTATATATATATATATATTATAAATATCGCAATTTTTATATCCTATAAGTTCGTGAACATGATCGATGCCATTCCACGAATATGAAAATATTAGTACAGCAATGAAGTGCAATTTAAGATCTATGCCATTCTGTGCATGATTCAATTTTTATGAATTTTATAATTCGTAACAGGTATAATTCTGCTTATAATTCAATTTTTATTGAATTTTTCCTACAAATATTAACGAAAACTCGAAAAGTATTAGAAATATAAGCATAATAAGTATTCACGTATTTTAATTTTACGCGTCGAAATTTAAAAAATTTTAAACACGAACATAACGAAAAAAAATTAATCATTTCATTGTTTCAGTATTTCATGGGAGACAAAGTAATTGCTTTGAATTTTTATAGCACACAATTATCAAATTGTCTATTACGTTATTTGACATTTTCTTGCCTTTAAAAACGCAAGAAATACAGAAATCTTGAAATTTTTCTTTTAGATAAGTTTCTACCACATTTATACAGCTTTATAAATTTTCTAGAATACTTTATATTTGAAGACACAGGAAGATTTTTTAATTACTGGGGCACATTATGTATCTATATTTTGAATAATTAATATCTTGTAGAAACATATAATTGTTTTATCATACTATTTTATTTGCAAGCGTGAATATTTCTTTTTTGCTATATTTTCGGACCGATATACGTTTCGTGGTGCATGACATCATTTATAATTCAACGGCGTATGCAGTGATGCAGCCCCAAACTGTGACTGATCCTCCACCGTGCTTTACAGTCGATTGCAAACTTTTTTTCTCGTGTTCGCTACTTTTTTGCCACCATACTGTGCATCGTTCGTCAGACCCGAATATGTTGTACTTGCTCCCATCAGTGAATATTACTTGATTCCAGTGTTCCATTGTAACATTAACGAAATGTCAAACTTTACGAAGAGTAATCATTTTTTTCTATTATTTTTCTTTACCAAGTATTTCTTACAACATCGTTTTCAAAAAAATTACATATCGCTCTGCTGTACACGTTGATATGAAACAAATTTGTAAGATTCTATTTAATTTATCGAAATTTTATTCGTTAAATTTGTTAGTAATTTCTTGGGTCGTGGTCTCGATTTAGTTACTATTTTAGAAGTAGTATTTCGATCGAGTGTTAATTTTACTTCAACTTAGGACACTATTCGTGTTTACAATGCTCCCAGATAAAACTAATGCTAATTGTGACAACGTATTTTACGCGTTATATATCGTATTCGAATTATATACGATCTTACGAGATAAGATTTAGGAAACGCATATTACGCATGCTTATGCTTACATATGCTTATTACGCATATATTTCACTTGCTTCTGAGTTTTTAGTAATATTTTCATAAAAGTGCAGTCTTTCGCTTTACTTGTATGCAATTCATTATGAAAATTTAAGCGGACATGTAAATAGCTTATTTAATAAATATTGAATAATAAGTAGAATTATATATATAGTTATATTTGCTTAAAATTCATTTTTCTAGCCGAACATTGTTCACACTTATTGCAGAAATTTTAGAAAAATCAAGAATATACGAAAACAGAAAGTACGAAGACGTTTACCGTGTTCTAGATGTTTCATTACGTTTCAGATATTTTTACATTTTTCATGTTATTATGAATTTATGTACTTCCATAAATATTAATTGCTATACATATATGACGCAAATAAAGTTGTCAAAAATTAATATACAGATACGATCAATTTTTTCTCACGACAAATTAATAAGGTCGTTAGAAAAATTTCAAATGCAGCGACTAAAGTGAAAGAAATATTTCCAATTGTATCGAAATATTAAAATTTGTTTTAAGAATTATATTTGTTTTCATAGCATTATTACATTTTTCTACTGCATAAAGAGGAGATAGAATTTGTGTCGAAGTTTGGAGGCGTATTGGCATTTATAAAATTTTAAGTAGCGTTTCCAAGAATCACTAAAAATCAGTTTATGTTTTATCGATAAAGAAATTTCGAAAATTCCTAAAAATAATAATTTAAGAGTTTCTTAGGAATATCAAGATATACAAAGTTGAATTTTTTTATTTAAAAAATTGTAGTATTGACGAAAAGCCTATGAGATTAATATTCTAATGAAAAATAGTCTAAGAAATGGAGAATAGAATAAAAATGTGGTAATCGATGAAACAACCTATTTCGTAAAATACTCTTCTTCCAAAGAGTTACTCTATTATTTCATGCATAAAATTATTATTTCTTTATAAAATAATTAAACTTTGTAAAACTTGGTCAAATAATATTCATACTCATAAGTTATATTCATAAATTAATTCCATTAGTATTACTACAAGGAATTTCTCAACTTTAATTTATAATTAAATTTATCGAAACTTTTCCATCGTATAAAGATGGTTATAAACATGTAACTTTTGCGTCACATTACGTAACTGTGATCACGTACATCGATAATTGGAAAATTTATTTGTTCCCGTTACTCTTATTATACACATGTTCTGATTTATACTTTAGTTGCTAACCTTTGGTTCGAGATCGAGCTACTAGTACTCTAGCTAGTATTCTTGCTTATACGACTCTTATCCATTTGGCTCTAATATTAGATTTGAACCTTCCGATTATCGATAGATTATCGATATATTTGATGATGCCATCAAAAATTATCTATATATCTATAAAATATCGATATGAAACATTTACACATAGTTTCATTACTTTTCTATTCGCTTGTTCTTAATATTACATGTGTACCAAAAGTTGATTATTTTTAATTTTTTAACTGTCTGTTTTTATAATATATTAAGGACATGTATTATCGGATCGCGATGATTCGCTAATAATGATGAATTAAAAACAACGATGAAGAATGTCATGTATCGTTCGCAGATATTTTTTATCATATTAAAATGAGCAGCACTGTATTTCGTTCTTCATCGAATAGGGTACAAGGATTGTAAATTACCGATCACTGTTTGTACACTAAAATTTTTATATTTTTACATATATCGGATATCAATATATAAATAATAGCTCAGTAAATATAATACAATTATTTATTCCGCTTTGTTAAAATTTATAATTTTATTATTTATTTATTTGAAAAAATTTAAAAAAGGAAGAACTTCATATTCTAACAAACTTCACTTATGCATAGTAATTCGCAAAAAGTATTAGAAACATATATTGTCATAAAATAGAATAGTATCGTACAAGTGATCAATATCGTTAACGTTTTCTTACTGAAATATATTCTACTATGTATAGTCAACAGTTTTAAATCTAATTTATTAACTCGATCATATCTTAATTAGAAATTCCTTCAGCCATAAAATTACAAATTAACCAAGGTTAATCAATTCTGGTTGAAAGTGCTTTTAATTCTTGCTTGTATAAATGTCGTAATGTATTTTAGATACACATAGAGCGAAGTATACAAAATAGGATGGATACATGTAGATGCATAAATAAATTATCACGTTCAAGATATCCAGACAGGTAGCGAGTTAGTCTGTTCTTTCCAATTAACAGGCTAACATTTTTTGTAATTTTTTATTTATCTGACTATACATAAATCAAAATGTTCGACTTTCCTTTTTATCAATAGTCTATCGTTCATATTATCGGCCGAAGCTCTAAAGATATGGTGGACTTTTTGGTTTTCTTGTGTGCTGATTTATAAGCGCTCGGTTCTTTGTCATTGACTCGTCCTGGACTAACAGTTCGTTGTAAGACGAACGAGTGGCGGCGAAGGTCCTACGTAAAGTGCGGTGTGATGCGAGAGTAGGCACTTTACGGCTCTTACATATCGTAACGGGGTTCGTGTGGATTCGTCGTAAGTTGACAGTAGAGTGAAGTGGCGATATTTCATATGTATAGAACGCCGCGCGCTGTGAGTGCAACTGTTCAATTACTTTTCCATGCATCCCGAATTATTTCAATTTTATAAATGCAAATATATTATATTGTAGGATGGCAAATACTGCTCTTGAGACACCGAAAATTCACGAAAGAACAAGAACACAATAACGCAAACTCAAAACTCGTTAACTGATTTAACTTAGGAAAAGAACACCAAGATAACGAAATGAAAACACACAAGGACGCACTCTTTTGAAACTCTTTTTCCAACACCAAGCGACTCACGCTTGCGCTGGTCACAACCGATTTCTAAGGACTCTGTTTTGGTTGTCAAGGACCACGCTTTTATGCTTTCCTTAACCTACGCTTCACCTCCCCGTAGGGGAGCCAAGCAACTTGAACTTGTTATATAGAATAACTTTTCCATTTGCTTCTAGAAAATATCGATCGATTTATAATTTGTTTTTGTTGGCAATAGCCGACTGGCAACTTCCTTGAAAATGGTATCCTACAATATACTCATGAATCTCGATTAATTGTGCTAATTTTTTTATCACGTTCTATACGTTTATTAAATTAATTCATCAATAACGTTCTTCGTGTAAAAGTTAGTCCGTTATTTATATTCTTTTCCCACTAAGTTTTATAGTTATTGTTATCATCATATTTCTTTACTTTATACTTATTGTTACGGTATTTATTCTCTTCTTATTTCATATTCTCTTTCTATTTCATTTTATTTCCTTCTCTATTTTATTATCATTTTTTACTTTACTTCATATAATTATATAATCATCGTACGTTTTGATATAATTTTTTTTCACTTGTTTCAACGGCTTGAAATAAAAAATTATACGCTTCATGTTCGATTATTTTTGTCATTTGACTGAACAATACGATATCGCGAATAATCTGAATGATTTGTTTAAGGATAGTTGTATTATATCCCGAAACCGAACGACTTTCCTTAATATTTAATAGAACAAATATTGCCGAAACTATCAATTTAAATGTTTATCACGTTATGTAAATATTTTCACGTGGAAATATTAACTGTTGAGTATGTGATGTTTGAGAAAATAAAATAAAAATGTGGTTATAATTTCAGTCATCTAAATACCGAATCACTGAAAAGAGCAAGGAAATTAATAATTACAATTATTTCTACCTCACCGATTGAAATAAATGAAAAATATTATGTAATCTATCTAACGTTTTAAAATTTAAAGAGATACATCGACTTTCGACGATGACGCGTTGTCTATTTCGATGTTTAAGAAATTATTTTCATACATGAACTTACAAATTATTTTTAGTACAAGTACTTATCTATTTTATACCAATTATATCAATTTCAAATAAATTTTTCTATGACTTTATACAAAATCTTGTCAAAATTATTCGAAACACGAAACGTTTCGTGAAAAATACGTTTATAACATTAAATTAACGTCAAAAAGCCATTGCTGTATTTATAAATAAATAAGGTGAGATACAGGTTAATTATTCTTACGAAGTACATTTCTATGATTAGAGATATCTTTTGTCCTGTCAGACTTCAAATATTAAAATTCTTGGATATTCACATAATTATAATTTTGTGGAAATACATGGCGTGTGGACATGCATACGATAATTTACACACATGCAAGGTGTATTTCTATTTTAATTTTCATATTTCATATTATTTCAAATATTTCACAAGGTAAAGAAAGTATGAAAAGATATTTTAGACAAAAGTCTAAACTAAAAATAAAATAAATATTTCGAAGGGAACATCTTACATTGTCATTTACGTTGTCATTTACTTGATTCTGATCTTGCGATGACTTGGAAAAGCCTGAAAACCTAAGAAAGGAATATTTAAATTAGAAGCATTAAATTGGAATATGTTTTTTCCTGACATTTAGTTGCCATTAAAACTTTGTCAAAACAGTGTTAAAGTGTGTTTTTATAGTATAAGCTGTTCTCGAAAGAACGTACGAACAAGTATTTCGTTAAAGAATTATTGAAAACATTGAAATTTCAAAACAAAATGATTTATAATTTGTTCTTTGCTTCTAGGAGAAACTTAAAAGAAAGGAAACGTTAATATGTACTTCATAAATTGAAACTGCAACTGCAGTTGCAACTGCATACACTTGATCAAATATATACTTCATTGAAACGTTATATTTCGTTTTATAAATACAGAATTATGTTATAGCGTTTGTCTCTTTTGTTTTTTTTGACAAATACTTTGTGCAAATATTGTAATATGTTACAAGCAATTGAAATTTCTTTTGATATTCATAATTTCAAAGTAAAATTACACGAGATGAAATTATACAATTACACAAAAGAAAATAGTGTAACGAAACGTTAGGGCAAAATTCCAAATTTGGTCACCCGAAGGTAGTATTTTAATTATCGGTCTATAACATGTCAACAATTTATAACAGGTATAATATATACAGATACCAATAATTAACATGTAATCATGAATTTTCATCATCATCAATTTTGTCAAAAATACCCGCATATTTCCAAAACTGTGGAAGCAAAAAATCCGAATCCAGTCACTCTGACTGGTATTGGCAATTTTATAGTTGGATTACAAAAATATCTATATTATTGGAAAAGTGTAAGATAATTACAAAATAAGTGGATTAAAATGAACGGAAGAAGCTGCAATAGCATTCAATATGATTCTTTAATCGAAAACAATAAAAATTTTCATGAAAGAGAAAATTATTCGTTTCAAAAGAAATACCGAAGGAAAATTGTCCTTGTTTCTTATACAGTACAGCTATTGAAATAATTTTGAACTCTAGAGCTGAAGGATTTTTTTCATTTAAATTTAACGGAAAACAAAAAGATTAGTAAAAACTAAACTAAGAAATAAATAAAAAATACTTCATTCTACTCGTTAGATACCATAGTAAATTCGTAACAACTTTAACTGCAATTGCAGAAATGGAAATGTTATTTATCTCGATTTAATAACAAAAGAAGATAACAGAATCCGTAGAAATTTTACATTTTATAATTTTTATAGCTACATACAAGAAAATTTATCGAATGAAACCGATTATTTAACAAAATTGACATTAATTTTTAAATTGTGTAATCTCGTCCAATAATTTGTTTCGGAGTGCTGTTTATATTCAGGTTTCGCAATCGAGCTAATTGAGCTAGAAGTGTGATAATGAAAACTCTTGCAAACTGACAGCAAAACAACGTTACTTCAAGCACTGAAATCTAAAGCCACAGAGTATGTCGATATATCGTATATTAAATTGTAATATGTGTGTGATGCAAGTAAGATGACATTACCATCAACATTAATCTTAATTGACCATTTAAACTTCTAGCTCGTTGCTTTTGTAAATAGACAGTATATACTATCTCTAGCCAGTAATTTCCTATTAATTCCCATATTTTTGTAAAATTTACGTATCATTACTACAAAATATTACAAAAGTGTCCGAACATTACTGTAATTACGTATTGTTATTGCAACACTATATTACGAAAGTCTTTGATATATGTTTATAAGCGAATATCGTGCGTGTATTCATGACTGTTTAAAGAAAATTGAAATTTTCATACCCATAAATTGTCACGGTATACATCAAATAATTAAATAGGTGCTTAAGAATCGATACATTCGATTACTTAAAGTTGAACTTTTTAATTTCAAATATATAATAAGAGAAATATAATAAAGGTGTACATACGAGTGTTAAATTTTTCAGATCAAATAGCCATTGAGATGGTATACATGTATCGTAATTTGTTTCTTCCCGATAAATATATTACTTACACCCTTAGGCCTGTTATTATTCTTTATTATTAAAATTTTTAACTCTTGGCACTTCGTGACATATGAACATGTCATCGGAATATATATTCAGTAGAACCGGTTATACCTTTGAAGAACAAAGTCAGAATGTGCGATCATTGAAACCGTATACTTACTCGTTTTGTGCCGGCATAATTTTACGTTCACGACCTAATTTTTGCTTTCACTACGCCAGAATTCACGGAAGTATAGAATCCTTCACCGAATATACATGTTGCATATTGCAGTTTTATTTTATCATTTTCTATCTACGGAAAGAATTTTGGACGAATGGTCAAATTGAAACGTTAAAGTTCTTAAAAAGGAACTTAAAAAAAAAATTAAAGTGGAAAGTTTTCGTAGATATTGTTAAGAAATAATTTTACCGTTACAAAGTAACGAGAATTTGAAAACAATTTGACTTATATTAATCACAAGAAAGTATCGGTGACTAGAACCAACTAGGATCAACTAGAGTATGATCAATGGTGTAAGCTTCAATGCTAAACGTTTATAACTTTTAACGTTTCGTGTTTACTCGGAGAAATACTACAATCGCGTTGTTTATTGAAAATATATATCTTTATTGAAAATAAAATTGGAAAAAATCTTAAAGGATATATCGTCATCTTTTGCAAATATTGTAGAACGATACATTAGCAAAGTGCAGTAAAACTATACTTAAAATGTAATCATACATCTTCTTTACATAAATTCATTTTCGAGTTATGAATGAAGGTACACGTTAAGGTAATTAGAAACATAGTAGTTTACTAAATATTTAATTGCTTTCGAAAACTTAAATTAAGTATTCAATTTTGACGTTTCATTCAAATTCTACGTTATGGGTTTCTCGACATTTTCCATCACAGTGCTTAATTATATAGTTATTAAAGGAATTAGAGGTACGTCAAAATGCAAAGTGGAATAAAGTGTAGATACGAGGGCGAGAGTCGCGTTCTAAGAATGATGTTAAAAACTACAATGACACAGTCAATGTTAACGCGATATTCGTTAAAAATTGAACGAAAAAAGTGAAGTGTCCGATAACACTCTCTTATAAAGTACTTTTCAATAATATCGTTTTAAACCCTTTACTTTCAAAATTAATTTTATTTGAAACTGAAATATAATCTGTGTCAAATTTAAAATCACTCTATTTATTAATACCCCACGCAACTCGTATAGCTCTATAATTTCTATAGTGTGTTTCGTTGGTACAATTATTTTACACAGAAGTCGCATGGATCGAAGATCGGCCCAATGTCTGAGATCATGTGTATGTACTTTTACTTGTTTATAGATGCAGGCGTTTCGATGATTTTAAAGTCATATTCGTTATTTTATACGAAATTGTAGATTCTATACTAAAATATGAGATGTGCAAGCTGCGTGGACCACTTTGTATATAAATTTTATAGTCCCATAAATTAAAATGTTCTATCCATTTTTACATTTTTCGAGGCACTTTGAATTCAAAGTTCCACGCGTATTTTTATTTTCCAAGTAAAATTAGAAAGCCGTAAGGGTTTTATAGAGATTGGGGACAGTTTGTTTCATTTTTCATTCTAACTGCACTTCAAGTAATGTTACTGCATGTATTTTATTATCTGAAAATTCTTTCATCCAAACATCCAGGCCCATCATTTAATTTGGATAATCTACTATTGGAGATTCAACTATACTATACTATACTATATTATACGATAGCATATTTTAATTCAGAATGGTAGTACAGTAATTCTATAGACTATTATAATAAAAATATATAGGAAGGGATATTTAAAGCCCTGAAACATTTTTCACAGGAATTTAAGTACACATTATGTTTTGCTTAAGAAATTGAGTATATAGAAAGAAGCGATTTGCTTGAAAAGGAACGGTCACTCATTTCTGAAATCTTTATTACTTACAAGTGAAACAAGTAATTTTAATATTCCATCTTGTTGAACCAGCGCTTCTCTGCTTTTTCCATCAACTTTCTATGTACGTAATTCTACAACGCTGTATTATTGAGTTATTAATTATTTATTACATATATTTTTTATAAACTAATTAATAGGGGACTTTATTACTAATTATTAAAATTATTATCAATTAAATTATTCCTTTATTTTTCAGTTGCAAATTTCCTATGAAATACGCGATATATTTGAAAAATAACAAGATTATGAACACGTTAATTCAAATACGCTTCATGTTTATAAAAATTAAAATACATTCCTTTGGAATTACTATAACATAGAGCATACGAACAGATTACTGGAAATCTGCTTCTAGAATTCTCCTGATTATCCTTGTTATCATTGCGCGCACGGTTAGAATATCCTCGTAATGGATCTTTTTCACTGAAACGTTGAGTATTGAAAACGAAAAGCAATTATAGGAAGTCAAATCGAGTTAATATGGTGGATAAGCAAATATTATTATTTGTTTCTCACTCAAGAATTTATGCGTTGTTATGACACGACGAATGGGGGCATTATCACGCGAAAGAAACCATTTACCGATTATCGATATTCGAACCTATTTCGTAGAAAACTCTGCCAAAAGAACTTAAAAATATCTCGTTGATACAGAGGTCAGCAGTTATTGTCTGACTCTCTGGAACGAATTCTTGAAGAAGAGTACCTTTGTAATAATAAGAACGGATGAACACCTTTTCAATTTATGATCTTTTCGACGATCTTTATTTAGCGTTCTCGCCTTTATTTTACGAATTACATATTATAAAAAATTTGAATTTTACTGATTATATTAATTATATTCCACGAGTATATGAATATATCGAGTCTCTGTTAAGAAGAGTAGCACAAATCGAAAAAATCTTCCATTATTTAAATTATCATGCAAAATATTATGAAATGTAACTTTCGGTATATCAAGTTTCGTAAGATTTGTAAGTTTAATGAACGAAAATAACATGGTTATCGACAATAAGATAATTTTAATAATCTTGAAATATGTCATGGAGATTAACCACTCGAGTAATTTCACCGATACATGTCATACTTTTAAGGTTTAAGACAGATTTAGGATTGCTCTAGGGTAATCTTTATTTTTAGATAAATTTGAATTAGATTTGGATATAAGTTTAGAACTAGATTGTAAAACAACAGTGCACATACTCAAAATATAAAATAAGTAAGCTTGGCGAGGAACTAGAACCAGTAATAATCCGTATTAACAAACTTGCAAAGAACATTACGTTGGATATCTAACAGAGTTCCTATTTCCTTGTTCCTATGACTTTGATTAATATTATGGTATAATTCCCCAGAAAAAGAAAATGTTTTAAATTACCTAATACTAATAGCGCAATAATAATGCAATAATAAAAAATAAACGTTTAAACTAAATTATCGTTAAATTAACGTATCTTAAATCAATGTAATTATGTTAAAGTAAATTAGTTGAAAAGTCGAATATGTACTTTTTGGTGGTTCTGAATTTAATTTATAGATCGCAACCCTGTAACAGGCTTTATCAAAATACTACGATGCAATTACGACGTATTGAGCGTTTAACAAAACAACGATATAACGGTAATATTAACAAAGTATGAACATTGTTTACGTAGGTAGCTTATGCGTCACATTGAGTAGGGTAGAAGGTGGGAATATGGACTGGGGTTGTAATATGGACTTTTCTTTTCTAATTAAACAGCTACTTGAATCTGTCAATAATTGACACGAATACTACAATTAGTGTCCTCTAACGCTGTCAAACAAAAATGGTGCGGTTCGCTTTTGTTTTGTTAGACAAAAAGTGGAAATGTTTATTTTTGTTTGTGTAGAAACTTTTTTAAGGTAAGTTTCATTAAATTTTCTTATTATCTTAATTGACAAATGTAATATGTAATCTATAGCGAGCTAATTAGTCATAAGCTACTATTATAAGTTACTATTGTCATTTTTCATCGATACGATTTTTATATTTTTAATACGAGTTTTTCTCGAAAATGAAAGTATGGTCCATATTTTTATCTCCTCCCCGACATAAAACTGTACGCATATAGGCTGATTTAGTTAACGAGGGTCAATTAAGGAGGCAGAACAGTTTGACGCGCTCAAAAATTAGATATATTTTAAAAAAACACCGGAGAACAAGTAATCGTTTGATCAATATAAGCTTTTGTGACTTGTTTCAATGTATTATAAGCTACGTAAAACAACGTTAAATTTTCAAAAAAGTCCCTTATTTATCTTTGTGACGTCATCATTCTCGGTGTGTCAAATATGTCCAGCCAAATGGGATTAGTGACATAAAAATATTAAAAAGGACTTGAAACTATAATATGTTTATTAAGTATTGGCGTTCAAACTTCCAATTTTTTGAAAATTAACAAAATGGCAGCTTTTTATAGTTGATCTATCGAATTTTTAGGTCCGAGAAAATCGCGTTTAAAGTTTCGGAACGTAATTTTTGTTAATTAATTATTATAATATTAATTGTTATAATTGTTTTGTATAGCAATCAATCATTGCTATCTCATACATATGACTATCTACTTCGACTTTAGACTATTGCACGGCTGATAGACTGGATCTACGGACGATTCGACATTTTTTAAAGTTTTTAAACGATAGTCTATTAGGAGTTTTAATAATTCTTTTGTCGAATGTGACGCATAATTCAGCAGCTATTGGTCTCATGATTAAATTTATAGTGTTTATATTTTATAAGACACTGGAAAGCCTTTATTGAAAGTATTAGCAGCAATTTAAACGGTAATTTTCTCGTTGGTGATGACGCCGAATAAACTTTCCTTGCACGTGAATGCTAAATAGTATTATCAAAATTTCGTTTCAATTTTGGGTCAATCCACTCAAAGCAGACAAAAAAAAGACATATATATAATATCGACTTCTCGACTTTTCTGATAATACTATCCATAGAATCGGTTCCATGCTGATGGACTGTCACGTCAAGTCTCGTTATACATGTGCCGATGCGTTACAGCACGCAAGATTGCGAATTGGTTTTGACCACCTTACATCTAAAAATAATTTGTTTTAAAAGCTGGGATCCTTTGTATATTACTTTTAAGACTTCAGATTACTATTTAAGATAAAAAAAAGATCGATTTTTCAAAATTTCAAACTGTCCTGCCTCCTTGAATATCAGCTTATTAATTGTCGTATGCAAAAATTGTTCGACACGAAGTTGCACTGTTTCAAGAGGTACATTTAACCATGGAAAGAAATTTTTTCAAATATCATTTTTCTAAGAGATTTCAAGCTCACTGGCATTTTTTCAAATTAAGTATTATATATTTCTTCTTTTTCTTTATAAAAAATATTCTTACGAGTATTTGATCTCAAGGTATATCAAATGAGCGATATTAAAGGAATATTAAAGATTTCTAGAGTTTCGCGCGACGTACATTCTGTTGGAATCGCAGATACTTACTTCTACGTTTAATTGAAAATTGTTTAAAGCTAAACAAGTTCAAAATACTGGCATGTTTGCTTCGATAGATATTTGAAAATTTCCTGGTAAACATTTTGTACTTCCTGCAGTATTATTAATATGATTTTTTTCATTGCAATTTTGAGTAACTCTCAACGTAAGCTCACACGATACGAATGAAATTTCTGTATTTTAAAAAGACACGAGACATTCGTTTTGTTAATACCACCTTTGGGTCATAGTTATTGACAGACAGTAGTTGCCCCTATAATGGTATTTTCTTGAACTGCACGACGAGATTTACAAACCTGCAAAGTTTGAACCGAATCGGTGACCCGAAGGACTTGCATTCTTCTTGTGAGTATGCACGTGAGGATCTTGAGAAACTGCAGCTAATAAAGAAACACTATTTTCTTTATCAACTTTTAGTCTATGATGTTTTTTAACATTTACATTACTGGTTTCTCGAAACAGTTTTAAAATAATAAAAACGGTACGAAACTGCACAAACCATATGCAATTTGCAAATTTCTCTGCGTGCGAACGTGCAATTTTTCGCCAAGATTTTTTAACATTTTATTCGTTTATTATATCGTTGTAACATTTTATTATCGTTTTATTTATTTAATTTATATCTTTTTGATTTCCTTTTGATTTCTAGTTTGATTTCTAGTACATCTAGTAGAATAAAGCATTTTTTGCTGTTAATAGAAACATAGATTTTATCTATCTATTTTATATATTTTCTTTCGTAATAAACGATAAATTAAATTACGTCGAAGTTTGACGTTGCAAAAATATGCGAACGTTTGATAAATTTAAATAAAAATAATTGAAGTAACAGTTTTTCAGAGAAGTAATTTATTAATTTAAACTACTTTTAATGGATCGCGATGATTTGCTTCCCTGTTGTCGAAAGACGGCACTCCTTTCGGGTATTCCAGGAGGAAAAAGAAAAGTTGTCCTCCGGAGAATTAAAGAGGCGAGTGATGTTGGGTAACTCAAGCATTTGTCGTTTATCAAAAATAATGGTAATGATTCATTACTAAATAGCTGATAGAATTTTTTAGTTAATTAATTCATTTCTTAGTCTTAGTCTTAATTAGTTATGGCCAAATAACGAGAAATTACGACTGAATTATTTGAAACAAAATTTTTCGCGCGATATTTAATTTTTGGGAAGATAGAATGTCAAAATTTGTTTGTGATACGTTTGACAACTTGAAACGGAAAAAACTCAAAATTTTACTATTTTGTACTATCCTTCTTTCTATTTTTATTTAATTGTCAACGTTGCAAGGTTCTATCTTTGGCTTTTCATACAAACTTTCAATACTTATCTTCTTTCCGCAATATAGTAAAAGTAAAATTTATAATCCTATTATTATATGGTGTACAAAATTGTTCTTATTTTCCTTTTTTTTGATAAATTCGTTTGCGACTTCATTGGCCTATACACAGTTTTTAAAATTCGAAGAGAAACGAATTGGACAAGTAGGAATCAGAAAGGATAATATCTGGGTTAATGTTTAATGACTATCTTCCTTGCTCAGCTCCTCTATTATTTCCTTTATTATTAAAAGCATGTCCATTATGAAATTGTTAAGTTTGAAAATATCTCGCGATTGTCATGTTTAGTTATTATCTGGCTCCAATATTCCAATTAACTATTTTTATAAATGTATCGTAATTTATCGTATCCTTTTATAGCGTAATAGTATTGAAAAGTTTGAGATTTTTAGTTTATTGGTAAGCTCTCTTTTTTTATTATCAAGTATTCATTCACCATCACTGATTATTATTTCTAATTATAGTATATTTTCAGTTAAAATTAAAAAATTGTTTTTATCACTGATGAGTATAGAATGAGAAACAGATTGTCAACTAGCATGTAAAAATTTTAAAATTGGTCTATAATGACGTTTTTAATTTTTCTGATTTATTTCATTTTTCATTTATATATTACGATATTTCCTTACCTTACCTATTTACCTTAATTTTCCCGTTTGAATGATTGAAACCGCTGTTGATGTGTACACACTCGGAGAAAAGTTGAGGAGTAAAATAGTTGTTTAAAAATAATTTATGTTTTTTAGTTTCTTGAATACGTGGATGAAACGTAAATTTCCACCCTCGATGATTTCTTCATACATTCCTTTTTCTTTTCTCTAATATTTTTTTTTTCAATATTCCTTATCAAACGATACAATCTCTTCCATATCTCAAATATTTTTTATATCTTAAGATTAATGCGAGATGCGCATAAAATTTGTAGAACAAACAATTTTTTTAAGCAATTTGTGCTAATGACGAATCATGTATCGAACTGCGCTACAGCTGATCAGAGGTCTGAACAAGATCATCCTCGACGCAAGGATACGTTCGTTTCTATATTGCTTGCAAAAAGTAGGCCAATAAGTACAGGGACCAGTTCCTTCGATCGTTCGAATAACGTATATATGTATACCCTGGTTGAAGCAACAGAATGCAACCGAGCTCTGAAGGATACTCTTCGCGATCCGAGTGATTCGCTGTATACATTTATCGATCTTACTAACTTCACAATTCGATCAGATTATTTTCCCCTGCGGTTAGATTACACTTCCCACTTCTTCTGTTCTTCCTTTCTTTCCTACATTCCACTTCGTTTTCATTACCAGTTTAAAACAATACACTCTACAATTATTAACGAATAAAACTTGAGCTAAAGTGCTATACGAGATAGATGAAATCATAATACATGTAAAATTGATCCACGGCAAAGAAAGTTTACGACGAAAATATGAATTCAGAATATAATAAAAAAAAAAAGAAAAATGTTACATTGTTTCTAAAGTACGCTATAATATATAAATAGGTATATATTAAACTCGCAAGAGCAATCAGCAACTGCGAAATCTTCACTCGCGATTATCTTATCGAATGATTTAATCGTTTATCGTCCCTTCTAAAGGAAAAAGGACAGACGATTATTACGCTGAATAAAAATATTCGTTTCGGAAAATTTCTAACAAAGTACTACAGCACTTGCATATGTATTTGCATATATATCGTATGAATAATTATATACCGTTATTAATTTATTGCTATTAATTTATTTGCTTAATTTTAATTTATTCGATCATTAATTACTGAAAATAATTCAATTCACTTTCGATGGGTGTATCGATACGCTACGGTTCCAATTTTTAATATTTTCATCTCATAGCATGTGTAAAATAATTATTAAATTTCTGTGACATATCAAAGAGTTATCGCTTACAACTCGACTTTCTATCATCTTTTCTATTTGACGATTTGAAGGAAAAGAGATTTGTATCTTTCATATTAAATAATTAGGTATTGGATACTTAAAAAATTCTCATGCTAGACTTAAATATTCTTACGACACGTCAAGTGACTCGCTATACCACATTTATATGTTACGATTGTGCAAAAATTAATGTCGGCATAATTTTAGCATAAAATGGTAATCCAAAACAAATTTTATTAAATAATATATCGACCATTTTGATTTATAATAAATAATTCTAATTACGAACATTCTAATTTAGGAACACAGGAGTACTATTGTATATCTGTAAATATTCGCAGGACACTCGAGAGAATGTAGTATATCCAAGTAGTATTTCCAATATTTCCGGTACATATTTATATGCATGTACTTCATGTGTGTTACAGATAGAAATACGGATATTTAAATATTACATATATGTAGGATGGCGAAACTGTTCTTGAGACAGCGACGACAATTGACGAAAGAACAAGAACACAATAACACAAACTCAAAACTCGTAAACTGATTTAACTTAGGAAAAGAACACCAAGATAACGAAATGAAAACACACAAGGACGCACTCTTTTAAAACTCTTTTTCCAATACCAAGCGACTCACGCTTGTACTGGTCACAACCGATTTCTAAGGACTCCGTTTTGGTTGTCAAGGACCACGCTTTTTATGCTTTCCTTAACTTACGCTTCACCTCCCCGTAGGGGAGTCCCGCAACTTAATTTTGTCATATAGAATAACTTTGCCATTTGCTTCTAGAAGATATCGATCGGTTTACAATTTGTTTTTCTTGGCAATAGCCGATTCGCGATTTCTTTTGGTATCCTGCATATACGTATTTAAATATATACAAAATAAGCATTTCTACTGAGAAATAACATAAACTAAAACATAAACATTGTAATTATAATAAATAAGATTATCATTAAGGAAAGTAGGGGGCAAGCTAATTAAAAAGAGTCATTAAGAACAGGATGAAGGAGCTAAAAATGTTCATCGAGAAATGTAATATGGTAATTAATGGAAATTTATTATTATTTGATATTATCTATTTTTCATTTGATCTTGACTGCAACTAAGATATTAATAGACGCGCTGCGAAATGAATTACATGGATTAGCTTCGTCCTTGAGGTCGTGAATACTAAATTAACTTCGCTGGTGCACAATTCATTCGCGATTAATTGCTCGTCGAATTAATCTTGTACAGCCGATTCAAATAACGAGAGCGAGTGGGTTAATTACTAGATACTTAGTTCCGACCGATAGACCGTCAACCTCGATATCACAAATGCTAGATTACTTCGTATGATACTCATACTCACGAATATACAAAGGATATACAAAGTTCTTTGGAAAACGGAATCCATAACTCGTGAGGTTTGGAGTACTTGTTGAGAGGAGTAAAAGATATCTAATCAACGAGGGTTTTAAGAGTAATCCTTTCGGTATAAAGTGGATTTTATCATATACGAGTACTCCGTATCACGAGGGAGTTTCTTCGTGACACAGTGACACATGTAAATAAAGATTTTTAAATTATTCAGCAAAATGGAATTCGAAGGATTCGAGTAAGGTGATTATAACAAGCTTGAACTGTTATATTTCTAAAATAATTCTTCTATTTACATTCGTGTTACGTAGAAACTCATTTGCACTATCAAATTTTTGTAAATAATAAAAGTTCTTTCCATCGAAAGCATTAATTATAGGATCTATGTCGATTGAACATTTTTTTGCTCTTTTCATTGCCAGTGAGAAGTACATCCTTAGAGTTTTGAACCCTTTTTAAAAACGCTGCATAGACAAAAAATTTCAATTGACAAATTCCAAAGAATGAGACGTAAGAATATTTAATTTTCAATTACCACATGTTTTTAAGTGTCAAGAACGTATCGAGTAATTATGGTACATGTTCGTACGGGGGGTTTTATACACTCGTAAAAATGACTCTAGATCTGATTCTCTGCTATACAAGTCATTAAATTCGTTATGTTACATAATTATGGAAATTATTTAAATTAAATATGTACTTAACTCTATTTAACCCTACAAATGGACATATAGTTTATGATTTCTTCTTACATAGTCTGTAATTACAGACTATGAAATATCACTTCGAGACAAAATTAAATATCACGAGAGATTTCGCACAGTGCAGATTTAGTCGAAGAAATCAGTAACGATTTAAATTAGCACTGTAATTGCCCATACAGTACAGTAAATATTATCGCGACGAAAATGTGTAGGGGTAATTATAGGAATGAAATGAAAAATGATTAAACGTCTTGGGAATAACAAAAATGTGATTGTATTACGGTAATTGCAAAATCAGAAATTACGAAGGCTAATAAAATTAAAGCGTATAATACGATGCTTTTGATGTGACGTGAAATGTGAAGTTTTTACAATTAATTATGATATTAGTGCTGTGAGTTCTTTGATTTATTTGTTAATGTAGTTTTATCAAATTATGTTTGATTAAAAGCGTGACTTTGCAACTAAGAAAAGAGAAGAAGCCACGAATTTTTAATCGGATTATAGTTCAAGACTGTTATTGACGATTACTATTGTTATATAGATATAATATTAAGTTTCGGTAAACGGAAATGTTCTTATTCAAACATTCATGTCCCCCACCTAATTTTGATAATATTAACAATAAAATATTTCGCTAAAGTAAAACAGTATTTTTTATACGTTGAATAAGTTACTTCTACTCATAAAATTAAATAAATGTACACTTCTATTTAAAATATTAATTTATATAAAAATAGTAAAATTACATATATTATTTCCTATGGATATTTTTATGTTAATGTATTCTACAGATAATTTTAAGATGCAAACACTATTGGTAATTTAACTATAATATTTTAATATCGTTTCGAAGATGCTGGTCTTCGACATAGTAAATTTGAAATAAACTTCTAGTTAGTCTTCAATATTTTTTGAATAACATTCGAGTGTTGTACACGAAGTATATAAATGTTAGCATTTAAATGCGCTATTTAAACTTGCTATCAACAGATCTGTTATACACTGATTTCGGTATAAAACCTGGAAATGATGTATTCTTCGTGGTTGAAAAATATTACTTGTAAAAATGGAATATTTGATTAGATTAAATATTTTCATTTTCCACCTAAACCATGCAACTGGTAATTACTATATGTCGATTATCCTACAATTTCTCGAGAACTCTGTAATTCATCTCTGCAAGAAAATAATAACGCATTTGGTTTGATAATTTTCACAAATTTGTTTTATAATT
This sequence comes from Eufriesea mexicana, assembly GCF_001483705.2. NCBI lineage: Eukaryota > Metazoa > Arthropoda > Insecta > Hymenoptera > Apidae > Eufriesea > Eufriesea mexicana. Next base: position 53,562 of record NW_016910581.1, read on the forward strand.
TTCACTTTTTAGCGAAATCTGTTAAATTCGTTAGAAAGTGAAAGTAGCGCTCTAACAATTCTCGTTGTGAAGTTTTAATTAAAAATGTTTTTTTCTTTAATTGCTACCTTGTAAACCTATGTGTGTGTAGCGTGTGCGTTGCGTGTGCGTGTGCGTGTTCGTGTGTCGCACGTGTGTGTGTGTATAATATTAGACACTGAATCGTTATTACTGTTTTGTTTTATTTTTTTGTTGTTGTTGTACTTAAAAAACTAGTTTCGTTTTTAGAATTTCGATAACAATGTAAAAATAATGTTGCATAAATTATTAAAAATAGTAACATAGGTATGCTGGAATATAATAGAGATTCGTCTATTGCTTGTAACTTAAATTCGATGACAATTATTAAAATTACGATAAGTTCTTTTCCAAGAGACTACGTACACTTAACTGACATTTAGGTTAGTCTCGTCGCTGGAACGAAGAGGGATAGAAAATGAGAGCAAGCGAAAAAGCAACCTCTCGAGTAGCAAAGCATGTGGACAGTATTATGTAGATGAGTCATCTCTCTAATGTATGGAAACTTAAACATTTTATCAGTTTTATTTAACTTATTTACGTATCAATTTATATTTAACTAAATATAATTATTTAATTTATCTGCTAGTTCTAAAAGATTTATGACTTTTATACAGATTTACATGATGACTTTCAATTTTTGCATACGTCAAATATTAATATTTCTAATTTAAAATATTTATTTTAGTTCATATACTATAGCATAAACCACTTTTATTCGTTCATGATTACGTTTTAAACAGTTCAAATATAACATAAGTTGTTTAGCACCATTTAAATAAATGATTACAGATACGAAATTTGAAAAATTTTTCAAAATAAGATTTTAATTATCGTTCGTCGTAATTTTTACCTTAATCTTACACATAGTTTCTTGTTTTCTCGCTACGCTTGTTTTTCATTAATTAATACCAAATTTATATTTTTTTGTTATAATAGGAATCTTTTGTTTTCTTCTCCTTTTTCTTCCATATTACATGTCTGCCGTTCGTGTATCGTATGTGAGAGATTTATTATATCTATAACCTTTATATCTACAATATAATATATAGAGGGATCAGTTATAATTACAATTACCATATTGCATTAACGCGTATATAATGTGGATTATCTAACGATCACCTAAAAAGTGAACCATTTCGAATACATTTGTTATTAATTAGCTATTTTTTTCTCTTTAGCAGCATAATTAATTTATCTTATTTGTCATTTTGAAGGCTTTTTGTCCTACCATTGATTAAATAATTTTTCATCGGTTCTCTAATAACTACATAATTGGAAATAATGGAAACGATCACATTAGGTGATTCATTCCGTATAGAGTGTTTTACCAATACCTGTCACCCAAATTTCTTCAAAGTTATTTGTTCCACGGAAAAATATTTTAAATAAAAGTTGTAGGGGATAGTGGGACAGGGAGAATATACTACTATAATCAGCATTCTTTCCACTTTATCTTTTGTTTGTAGAGATAGGAACCCGTGTGTCTTTTGGGCTCATTTACCTATTACTAAGCTTTTGTACACTCTTTGTACAAAATTCTATCTTTAATGACAGAAACAACATTTATTGAAAACGCAATTTTTCATGTAACCAACGATTTTCAACTAATTTCGGTGATAGATCTTGATAAATTTTTAATTTAGTTAATATTTCCTAATTGAATTTGTTTTTAAATAATATTCCCGAAATAGCTATGCAAACTCAGTTCCGAATTGTAATTCATTCTTGCGTACATTTTTTTGTTTTTTTCAAACTCGATAGATGAAAGGAGAGTAAAAGAAACTCGATATTCAAATTTCTGTGTTACCATTTGTTTTAAATTCAGAGATCTGTTTGGAATTAAAATGCTTTGCGATTCGTTCATGTTACAATTAGGTAAGCCTTTTTGCCACAAAAATCTGATACTTGGAAGTTTTATGATTTTTTTGGAAATATTTCACGTAGATCATCTCGAAGTTATATATATGCAAAATTAGCTATTAAAATTATAGAGATAGAAAAGTTACAGAAAAATTAGCTACCAAAATTTCAAACTCTCCTTTTTAAATTTTTGGCAAAGAAGAATGAGATGATCTTTACAGGCATAACGGGCCCACAACGCACGTACAAGCAGAGTTCAATGTAGTAATACTAATAATTGTTGCAAATATTCTGAAGGTGAAAACCGAATGGCTATTACTGTTCAAATAAAAATTATAACATCATAATATCACATTATAACATTATTCATCGAGATCTATTCCCTGGTTATTTCAAATTTTGCGCTGTTTACAAAAAAATTGCATAAGGATGTTATTTTTGTTAGTAAATGGATAAACTGATAACAATATTCACTCAACAGTATAACAACACAATATAAATCATAATTAAATCACATAAAATAAATTTGCTTCTCACTGCGATATATTATATTCAGGACTCTTTCACATACAACGTCTATTTCTGATGACTGTCATTCACGCACTAATTGCTTTTTACGACTCTCTGTCATACTCGTCACGCACATACATTCCTCACACTTATACCAAACATTCTATGACAACCACTACCACAATTTTTTCGTGATTCACCGTGATCTATATTTTTTCGTGTCAAAATACAGCACTTTTTAAACAAAAGGACCAGAAGAAAAGTAAGTTGATTTAGGACAAACTCACTAATCCGAAATCATTAAATTTTACCTAACTTTAACTAAATTTTGGATGTACAAACCAACGAAATATTTCCATATTATCCTTTAGATAGATATATTATAGGTATGATGGAGGCATCTCATCGGGTTTCCAATTCTATTTGTAACAAAATTTATAATTTCACTTGATATACTATATGAACTAACTACAAAAGTATGAAGTGAAGCCTTTAGAAAATACATCCCTACAACAGCACTTATAGAAGGTCGAGGTTTGCAATAAGACATATTTGGTAACAAAAGAATGAAGAAACATCTTGATTAATAAACGAATAATTTTTGTTCTGCGCAAACTCACATCTTTAAGTAAAAACTGAAAGGAATAGTGTGAAACACATGAAATTGTTCCGAATTGTGAGTCACTTTCGAGAGTCGGTCGCAAGTTGTACGCTAGAAGCGTGACATCCCACGGAGAATGATAAGAAATCAAACATTTCAGTTAATTGCATATTATGAACATCATAAACTTTTGTGAAACAGGAAACATTTCGATTTTAGAAATTGAGAAAAATAAAAAGAAAGCGTTTTGTAAAATTCTTTCAAAACTCGGATCTTTCTCAAAAGAAATTCAAAGAAAAATTCACAGTTTGCCAAATCGAGTAAGTATGATAAAATAAATGAATAAATACGCCTATTATTAAAATATTTATCACAAATTATATAGAAGTCACAAAGCTAAATTTATTTTTATGCATAATAAAATTTATATTTTTGAAGTAAAGTAGACTTTTATTGCAAAACTCTTAAATAAATCTCAAGTAATGATTGTACCTGTTTATATCCATCTTTTAGCTTATTGCACATGACTTGCGTGACGTCCTTTACAATCCTTCCAATGGTGTACTTTGATATACGAAATAAATATTCAGGGCTTCCATACGAATCTCCTATGAATTAAAGATGATTAATATGTTACCACAATCATTATGGATGGTAGGTGAATAGGAAATAGTATTTGGATAATACGACTTATTACAAATTTGATATTAGAAATCGTAATGTTACCATTCAGTGTTCGTAAACTGAAATAGATTTCTTACAATCATCGGCTTAACGGCAGAGTAAATATAGACCTATATACATACGTATTTCCCGTAGATACGGTCCTGAGAGTTCTATCGGATAGTAAGCTCTCGTAAAGTATCCCAGTAACTATCACAGACTACAATCTTTGGTATTAGCGATGTAGAAAACTGGTCATCGAGCAATGTGATAACCTTATACGTATTTGATTATATAGCGAATAAAAAATGTTTAATCGCAATCCTTTATTCAGTTCCAGACATTTGTTTTATGTATTCGCGTTCTACTAAATACATAATATTTTATAGTCACTCTATGATATAGTCACAACGACATATTTTGTACAATAAGCGTGTCTTATCTAAGGTCACAGTCTTGTGGACACTTGCGTTGTCGAAAATCAACCAAACTTCATCCATATTATCGAAATACTGCATGCCATACAATACTCTGAATATTAATTGCCTATATATCTAATATACCACTTTTTAATAAAATTTTAAATTTCTTGCTGGCTAATTTATATTTGATGTTCTTTTTTAATCAAATATTTATGTAGCAATAATTGACTTACAAAAGGATGAATTTAAAGTTCAAAACCTATATGTAGTAGATCTAGCGCGTGTCCTGTATAGATTCCTGTGTCGCATTTTACATTTCTATTAATAACTATAATTACTTACATTTTTAACTATACTATGCTTGAATCGATGAATTTTGTGTTCTACTGCTATGCTAGGTTTCTATAAATTAGCCAAATGACTTTGCGAACGGAAACTTCCATTATTTATAGAAACTCTCATAATTGTAATCAGTGTCGTCACTTTCCTTTTCACAGTACAGTGGATTTCTACTTTTATGAATGAAAAATTATACTAATTGTAAATCTACCAATTTATATATAGGGGAAACCGAATTGAATCGAATCCAACTAATTGTAATAATATAGTTAAATTTTAATACATTAGAAATTGGCATCATAGCCGGCCGTTTCTTCTTCATTTCTCCTCTATGCGTCTATTCCGATACATTGTTGATTGTTTTAAGTCGCGATTTAGTGTTGACACGTGTTACAAGATCTCTCAAATCTTATACATAATTTTTGTTCGAGTCTGACAACGAAGTTGCGAATTTCCTATTTAATGTAAGAAAATAAGCTTGAAAATTCAAATACGTCGAATGTTATCAGTTTGCACGATATTCAAAAACGATATTTGATATATTTTAGATTATTATATGACAATTTGTTTATGCACTTTATTCATTTTGAATTTCTTATTTATGGGGTTAATCGAGTCATTTCATTTCGGATTACCCATTTTCTTTTCGTTTAAATAGTTTCACCACTGTAAATATGATAATTGCTTACATACAGAGGGTACGCAAGTGTACGAACGTATATAAGAAAAATTAGCGATGGATCATGGTATATATATATATTTTGATTGAACTTTTCCCATTTTTCTTTCTATATCGGGGCACTATGATATATATATGAAAATATAAAAATTATATATATATAATATGTGTGAATGCGAATGAGGTTGAATAAGTGAAACTTAAATATAACATGTGCGAGTGCAATCTAGTATGAATGATGTTTGAAAAAATGTTTAGAAGAATGTGCCAGAATGAAACAGTTATATGAGAATCGTCAAAGGGGAAACATGGGTATGTAACGGTTAATCGTACGGTGGGAGGTTTTGTGGGGTTATAAGACTCGTTTATGCGGATGCGACAATGTTGCTATGATACAGCCTACTTTAAATTAATGGAGCTAGACCTGGTTAAGGTTGAACTAAAGAATTCTGATATGTTACTGTTTCTCGCGCTGAGTTGATCGTCGTGGGTCTTGATTGATGGTTTGGTCGTGATGTTTGTCCTATGTTCGTGAGATTTTTAGGAGAACTGTCCTCGTGACTGATGTCTCAGTGATTTTATAAGTTTTGTTTATCTACTGATTGGTTGGTGTGAAATGTAAGCGGTGAGTGTGTATCCTCCTATTAGTAGTAATATTGGGTAGTGAGTAATATTGGGGGTATGTGATAGCTTTGACGTCTTTCCGTAGTGGTGAATGTTTAAATAATTTGGGTCCTTATGTCTATTGTCTTAAGGGTGATATATTGGTCCTTGCTAAATTTTAGCTAAGGTGACTAGGTGACGACAAGTTTAGAAGAATCAGGAGACGCTGGCAATAAGGATATAAAACAGTCCTCCACTCAACTTGGGACGTGCGATCCTAGGGCTGCAACAAAAGTGTCAATCAATTTTTTAATTAAAATAGTTTATTGCGAGCTGCTTTCATTATTTAAATATTTTTATCTAGATATATTAATGTGTTAACTGTTAAAAAACGTACAAGATATTTGTGTCCATTTCTATCCATATATACAATTACTTTATACAACTTTACAAGGAAGAGTGAAACGTGTAATTAAGTGTTGTGATGGTAACAATTGCAAAACCAATATTGCCTTAAACATCAGTTGAAAATAAGGCGATATTTTATGAAGAAAGTAGAAAGAAGTCAGAGGAAATTAGAGATTAAATTGAAGTTGAAAAAAATTAAAATCCCATTTAAAATAAGAAAAAAGAAATAAAGTAACATCAAGAATGAAAATTGCGGCTAATAACAGCTCAACTAGAGAATAGGATTGCATTTATTCCCGCGAAAAACTTATCTATCTACCTGTGGAAGATTGAATGTAGGACAATGCCTATGACGAGTGGTATTACGAGAAAATGCTGATACATCTGGTGTTAGAGAACACTATACTTGCGATTTATGTGCGAAACCGGATATTTCTCACTTCTTGATTTTTTGTTGATAAAAATTAGAATTTCAAAATATGTTTCTATTTTTTACCATTAATGTCTCAATCTAACCTATTAACCTAATTATACTTATTTCTACAAAATTGGTCAAATCGATTTTTATATAAAAATTATATTCTTTACAATTGAATGTAAATATTAGGCAATTTAACCCTTTGCACTCGACGATTTTCTGGCTAGAGAAATTCAAAGATTCTCTACTAAAAAGCTGACGATACTTTTTTCAGCAGTAAATAAAGAATTGTGTAATAATAGAATTGTAGAATTATTTGATTTCGATACCTCGTATACTGTTACGTTACATTAAATTTGATATATTAATTAATATCGATCTTCCAAATTTTATAAAATGGTTACTGAAGCTCACCTCTCGAGTGCAAAGAGTTAATATATTATTTATGGCAATAACAAATAAACAAAGTAATTTTTAAGTACTTAGACGATAACGTATACTGTATTCTTGATTTGTCCTTTATTAATCAAGGAAGATATATCGTTTCTGTTGAAATTCTTATAAACAACTGAACGACTCGAGAATCGAAGAGAATGAGCGACGCGTTTCTGAACCTCTTTGGGTCCCTAATTCCAATTTACGTCTTGAGAAAACTACTATACGTTACACACAAGAAGCTGAGCAAAAGGTAGGACCGGATCCCTACCAACCCTCATCAGCCCGCCAATTCTAACGCCATCGCAGAAATAAAGTAAACGCGCTTCCCTTATTGGTAGAAATGATCCCTTCCTCGTAAACTGATCACATAGTATCGTGTGACAACGAAAGTGAACGAAACAATCGAGACAAAGTGAGACAAACGCAAGAAATAGATGCAAAAGCGTAGATTTATCCCTAACGCATTAACTTCAGATTCTTCCGATGAATGTTCATTTCCTAATTTTACTTAACTATACTCATATTTCATGCGTGTATTAAATATGTGTATGAAGTACACAAGAAATATATTTATGAAGTATAATTGAAAATAATCATGGTTTGCTCGTGCAGTATTACTCTGATATTCGCAGGCTTGCAATGTATTATTCGAGTATAGGAATTTTACGGATATCTTACGCCTATGTCAACGTATAACGTCACCGAACCTGAAGGTAGTGGTTTCGGTAGTGCCATAAAAGAGTGGAAACTACGAGCGAGCATGTCAGGCGGAGCAATAGCCCCTTGTCCCCGTGCCAAAACAGCGGACTTCTTGTTTGCAGCGCATAGTACATTGTACCACAGATCCCTCCTCGATGCACAATTCAGTCACACATTTCATATACGAGATTGATTTTTGTTTAAACTAAAGATATTTTCTAACAGTAACAAACGGAATTAATTTTTTCTCGTTTAATTTTTAAATAACAATTTAAATTTCACTCACTTAGAAAACAATAGTAGACTATACGCATACAGTGCCGGACAAAAGTATTGGCAGAGCATGGTTGTGTGGTACAAGTGCTTATAAGTACTAAATAAATTCATTTGAAGGAAGAACTTTTTGACATTGTCATTTATTATCTATTCTAGGTTTATTACATAGTAGAAGCAATAATATAAGTACATTGATTCACAAAACAATAACAAAAATGTATTTATTGAACATTTTATGGGTGGACAAAAGTATTGGCACACTCGAATAAAAACGTTTAAAAATGACATAAAATTAAACATTAACATTTAGTTGGCCCTTTTTTCCCTTTAAGAACTTCCTTTAATCATTTAGGTATAGAATCAACTAACATTTTTGTAAACTCCGGCTCGATTTTATTCCATTTTTGTAAAAGAACATTCTTCCAGATTGCTTTGCTTGTTATACGATATTTTCGAATCCTTTTTTCCAATTCTTTCCAGAAATGTTCGATAGGATTCATGTCTGGACTCTGGGGTGCTGTATTTACGGAATGAGAAGCATTATAAATGATCCAATGGCGTACGATGTAAGCGGTGTGCTTTGGATCGCGGTCTTGTTGGAAAGAGAAATTCCGCGGGAGATTTAATTCTTCCGCACTTTTGAATAAATTTTGTTTTAATATATTTAAATATGCGTATTTGTCCATAATATCATCTATAAAAATTAATTCGCCAACCTCAGATACTGCCATAGAACCCCACACCATAACTCCACCACCTCCATGTTTTACACACGATTGTAAATTTCGTACATCCAATTCAGTGTTTGGCTTCCTCCAAACTAATATTCTACCATCTGATTTAAATATGTTAAATTTGCTTTCATCTGAAAACAGTATGTTGTTCCAAAATATTGAATCCTTCGTTATAAATTCTTTGGCAAATTCAACCCTCGTCTTTCGATTTTTTCTCGATATGTATGATCTTCTTCGCGCAATATACGCAGAATGTCCGGCGTTTTTAATATCCTCTGCACAATTTTCGAATTTACTTCTTTTTGATACTATTTATTTAATATCATTCTGAGTTTCGAAGAGTTTAATTTAGAATTTTTCTTCACTTCGTTTACAATTTTACGTTTTTCTCTAACAGATAACTTGGGAGAACGACCACTTCGATTCGCACTACCAAAATCTGATTAATTTATTTATCGTTTTACAATGCTTCTATTAGTAAAACGACTTTTGTTAACAATTTGCCATATTTCGCTATATGATTTTCGCATTTTATACAAATTTAGTATTATTTCTCTCTCTTCACTTGTCGTTTCTTTCGCTTTTCTTGACATTATTACTTTTTCTTACTTTCCCTAGACGACTGAAATTTAGGATGACTGTTGTTAAAAGTGACAATCGGGGTGTCACCTAACTAGATTTTAAAATGACGATGGGAAATTTTTCAAACAAATGCAGATATACTACATTTAGCATCGTGTGCCAATACTTTTGTCCACCCATAAAATGTTAAATAAATGCATTTTTGTTATTGTTTCATGAATCAATGTATTTATGTTATTGCTTCTACTATGTAATAAACTAGAATAGATAATACATGAATATGTCAAAAAGTTTTTCCTTCAAATCAATTTGTTTAGTATTCATAAGTACTTGTACCAGAACAACCATGCTGTGCCAATACTTTTGTCCGGCTCTGTATGTATGTAATATGTATATATTACTTACAGTGAATTACAAAATTATTCACTCATCGTCAGTAAAATATGTAACAAAGAATGAAACAATAAAGCTTTTTATCGCTTTATTTCAAAGCTATTTTGATTCAGAAATAGTTTATAGAATAATTAAACAAAGTTCACAGAAATGTGAAAGCATTCCTTTGTCTTATCATCGAAAAATTAGTTTTAGTATGACATTCTTTTTCTTTTGTAACTTTAGCGAATTTTATTGGTATGGATCTCATTATTGTTCTTAATTATTTAATTTTTCTTTGTCACATTCTCGATCAAGCGAAAAATTAGTGATCCGCTGTATATCGAATTTGTTTACGGATTCACTGTTATTCATTTTCTACAAACGTATTTTCTACATTTGAAAAAGACGTTGCTGGATTTATTCTCTTTGCAGTACGTTATCTATTATAAGTTAAATGTATAGAACATAAATTTTTTAACAGGTTGAATAACTAGTCAAGTGTCGTCAAGTGCAATCAAATAACGAAAGCAATAACTATGTTTTTAATTTTTCAAAATTTATTAATCAATTAGTTTAATCGCAAACAATTTTAACTAAAAGTAACTATTTAGTCCATTACGATATATACATATATTTAGCGTTAATATAGATAGAAATATAATGCACGTAACTTGCGTGTGAAACTATTTCTATCATGAGAGTATTTAAAAACATACGTATACCCACATGAGTGGTAAGAAGCAAAAAATACAAGATGAAAGCAGAGCGAGTAAGCAGTGGCATATTAATCATGGTAAAGCATTTGCTTACACGATACTTTATAATACTATTTGTCATATTTGTCCATATAAAAGGATTAACTTTTGTGAAATATAAATTCCTTCATCGTCCATCTACATATAACATAAATAGAAACATAAAATAAAAGATTTAGGATTCATTCTCCTATTCCCTTTTTCCTTCCAAATTTCATTTCGATCAGTCATTTTCGTCGTACGAGTAATATTATACTTAACATTTATGGGAATAAAACATTTTAACATTTTAACCGGAATAAAAGTTATATAAATTTTAAGAATCTTTATAATTTTATTTCGTACAAAATAGATATATTATAATGGTTAACTAAGATTAAACGTTTCGTCTGTGCACAATTTTTTATAATTAAATTGTAGTGCAAAGGCTATAATAACCAGAGCTCTGCATTGTGTGACTTAATACAACGGTAATCATGTGGCGCGGTAAGAAGGTCTGACTACAGGGAGAGACTTACAATTAGAGATACCTCAAGCGAATCGCACGCTACACGTGTGATCATATACATACGTAACAGACGTAGCAGACGTAGCAAACGTGTTAACAGACTCAAAAGAACAAAATCTTAATTCAAATAAGCATTAAAGTATATTAAATATAGCATATCGAATAACGCATTCTAATACATATCGTTTTTTCTTCCTTTACTTTTAACAAAAATTGTCTTATAATTAGCTTTAATATCGAATACCAAGGTCTCCCTTAAATGACTTTCTTCGACTATCTAGAGGGTATAATATGATTATATTATATGCTGAATCATAAAATTATTGATACACAGAAATTTAGCAAGATTGCGAAACATGGGAACATTAAGAATAAGATTTCGAATAAACGGAATTATAATAAGAAATGATTTACTAAAACGAAGTATATATGATAATTAATATGTAAAATAAAAGGAATACGAAAATATCGTTACACTTATTGAAATTAAACTTTATTATTGTATATATTGTATAGTATTGAACACTTCATCACTCGAGTTTCTTTGCTTCTTTCTTTTTAAATCAGCATCTTTGTTTTCAATATTTTGCCATTTTTTTGTAGATCATATTTTACCAATGATCTTCTTTTCATGCCCTTAAGTAGATACATAATAATTTATTATTAATATCCATTTTTGTATATTTTCCTATTTATGCCTCGGACCGTTATCTTGATATAAATACAAGATAGAAAGAATATGGTATTAATGGAATTTAATGTGTTAATTTATTCTGACTTTAGTGTTTCTCGAGTAACTTCAAAATAGTATACTTGAACCAGGAAAGAAAAATTTTATGATTATAATACAAATTTTGATTTTACAAAGTATTGTACAATGTTGACAAAAATATGGCGAAGAAGCCACTACCTTTAGAACATTTTCATAATTGCAACGAAAATCGATACTTTTCATTTCATTCATACTTTTCATCCAACATGATAGGCAACATTTGTAGTCACATTCAAATTCAACGGACAAAAATACTTGAGAGTTATTAATTTATCACAACCGTCTTTCATGTGTTAGAAGAGAAGAGATCAAATTTAAAAAAAAAGTATAAATGGGACTAATCTTTCCTTCGATTATTTGTGTTATTTACTTTATATGAGTACATATATAAACTCTACGTACATTGCATTATTCTCCGAAGACAAAGTATTATTTTATATCGTAGATCAACGGTAATTTATAGAATTCATTTAGAAAATTCTTAGGATATTGCAAAATACGTAACGATTCCGACGTAAATTAAGAAATTAGTAAGAAATTGAAAAATATGTGGCAAATCCAACGCAAATTGATCAAGTGCTAGGGGATTGGGAAAGGTGGAAATGATCTTGGAGTGCAGAGATCAGACAGCCGTAGAAGGCGGGCGAATCTGTTTCAATAACACGAGGTTAGAGGAAGGTGAAATTTTCATGAATGAACACGATGCAATATCGAGTAGCCACTTGGTTTAAAAGGCCTTCTTAATCCACCGAGCGTTAAAATTCATTATTAAAAATCCATTCCAAAATGGCATCAATTTTGTAAGACACTATAGGCGTGTAATTATTAGATTAGTGTATCGAGGATTATATTTACTTTAGAACAGAACGTGATATGTATGTAGACACATGAACTAAAAGTCGATTAATACGATGAATTAATTTCAGGTCTAACACGGTACATAAATCGCGATACATAACGAGTAAGCATTGATATGTATAAATAATTGGGTAATTCGTATATATAATATACGTCATACCTACGATGAATTGATTTTGGTCATGACATCTACTGTTATCTACTATATACATCTACTATGCTCTACGACGTTTAAAGGGTTAAGCGAGAACATATGCTGTTAATACAAAATCAGAAAATCATGGAAAGTTTTGTTGTTTCGTAACTATAGAAAATTAATATAATTTTAGTGGTAAAGTTAAATTGTTAAAAAAAAAAATTCCAAATCAGTTAAAACATGTTAAAAATACACACATAATCGAAGTTATTCGAAAATGGATTTAAACGGATTAAAGTGATTTTTAAATGTCGATTGACAACATTGAATTAATTCTAGAACAAGTGTAGAAATTAGTTCAAATTCTAAAACCGTAATATTTTTCCTAATAATTACAGCAAAATTTTGCAACTTATTTGTTTTTAATATGGATATATAATAAATCTATTATATAATGAAGCAGTCTTCGTTAATGTGAAATATGTGAAATAAATATGTTGTTTGCTACTAGAATCGATCAATTATTCAAATTATTCAAATTCTCAAACGGTTGAATGGAATTACTTAGCGTCAACTCTTAGCCTTTGTTACTGAAATTTATTTGCAAACAATAATACTTATTGTTAGACACATAATTTGAGTTTTCTTATAATTAATTTTATAGACAGTGACTGATATAAAAAATTTATAGTTTTGTAGGTTGAATAATTGATCGATTCTAGTAACAAACAGCATATTTATTTCACATATTTCACGTTAACGAACCTACAAAACTATAAATTTTTCATATCAGCCACTGTTCTATAAAATTAATTATAAGAAAACGCAAATTATATGTCTAACAATAAGTATTATTGTTTGCAAATAAATTTCAGTAATAAAGGCTAAGAGTTGACGCTAAGTAGTTCCATTCAACCGTTTGAGAATTTGAAATAAAACAATTTACCATTTTGTTTCACAGCTGTTCTTCGTTTGTAAAGAGTTCCATTTTTATCTAATAAATTGCATATTGAGATATTCAACGACCTCCAGTGATACTATTGTATGCTTTCAATTTGAACGTTTTCTATATTTTAATGATAATCTATGTTTTCTTGAATGAGACAACACGTGAAGACTTTTATCGACAAATTTATGACATGGCTTCAAAAGGAAAAATCTTTAATGTGCTACTGCCAGCAATATCAGCATTACATTCACCTCACACACCGAATTAGCTTTGTGTTAGTTTATTTTATAAGGGTAAAAAGGGGATCTCTTCTTTCACTATAACAACTTGTCCGGTAGAACCATTGACAGTGAGTATTAGGTGTTCTCTTGCTCGATTGAAAAAGTTTCGCTGACCTCTCGAAATTTCTATTTGTATTTTGGTTGATTTGCCTGAATTCCCAGCTTATTTTCTCACCCATTGCGTTTTTAACGCGTGTGCATTAACGCCTTATATTTATGAAAATGGAACAGAATTAAACGGCTATGGGAATCGATATGAGCTGATCAACCCTGAACGGGTCATGAAGCGGAGCCATTTGGTCCTAGTAACATTTTGAAAATTACAAGATTTTATAGAGTAAATTAATATTAAACACAAAAGAAGGTAAAAAAGTGTTAAAAAATTTGATCATGTACCAGTAGATTTGAAGGTTCTTCTAAGCTTTTGTTTGGTTGAATGCTTTGCATTTTAACATACCGTTGGAAATTAGCTACGCCTATGCAACGATGGTGACAGGTCTGTTAGAGGTTGCAGGCCAATACCGACCTTTGGACCTCAAGATACTATGCAGGCATCAAGGGGTCGATTTTTGGGGTTTAAAAGGGCCTGCTGTCCCTCGCTGCTCTCACTCTCAAATCCGGAACAGTGCAGATAGCTTACATATTGTGACCCACAATGGTATAAAAAAGACTCTTGGTTCTATTTGTATATTCGCATAAAGTGTATACATTTCACTTATATTAAACTTTATACATCCAATTGCTGTACAACTGAGTGCGGTTACTTCCTTGTACGCTAATCATTTGGATTTTTTTCCCGAAATTCCCAACACGTACGATTTGTGTTAATATACGTATATTCAATATATTCAAGCTCATTGTTCAGAAGATCAAAGAAAACTTCCGAAATCAGGTTAAAACTCGTTCGAAAGGTCATGTCTATCTACATATTATTCACATTCGTAGCCGTTTAAAACGTCCATGTTGCATTAAAGGTATATTAATTGAAAATTACCTTTCAAACAGTGTTGTGTAAGACAGATGATGAAAACAGTTACAATGCCGGCTCATATCTTCTTTATAAAATGCAATCCGGATCATTTGAAAAACATATAAAATTTATTTGAGGCAATTTTTCATGTTTCTCAAGAAAAATTCTATCACAATTGTTTAAAAGTTATATGAGATTCATCTTTTCTTATTAAAAAAAATTTTATTTGAATCGCTATGAGATTATATAAAACAAGTCTTGTGACACACAGTCTTTCGATATTGATATCGAAATTGTTCAAGTATCGTATGAAATACTTTAGAAATTTATGATGCTTCATCAAGAGCAAAACATCTAGGTGCCGATCATTGGTTCTTCTCATTGTTTAAGTACGAGTATATATAAGCATATGCTCTGTATATATATACACGTTTATCGAGTATTCAAGAGCTTGACAAGCAAAATATTTATGTTGAAGCTAGTGACTGAATGAACGTTATAATCCAATAATCTATTAAAAATTGTTTCAATAAAATTCCAAAATATTTCGACAATATATATGTCATTTGTAGTACATTTATTGCAAGTACGAAATGTGAGGGCACCCATGTATTTAACAGAAAATGGTTATAGCTATAAGAAAGAGGTAAATAACATACTAAAATCTGCCAATTATGTATATTTATAATAGGTATAAAGATTTTTAAAAGAAAAAATCAATTCAGTTTTTGATATATATAATAAATCTCTAATGTCGAACATTTTTCATATACACATTAATTACCTTTCACGTATAAGTCGATTACGTTTCTATTTTAATTTATAATAAATATATAATTTACATAAATACACTGTATACATATATTACGTCAATCGTTGAATTATTTTTCTATTATATAATTTTGTGATTTCTCTTTTACATACCTATATTATATTATTTCAAACGCTTCAGTTTAATGGGCATATTGTACTTATCGTTTTAATACTTTCGTGTATGAATACTGAACACATTACATGAGAGATTATAGGGTTTGCAGGCACAAAAGTGTGATTAATTTAAGAATCAAAATTTCAGAAGGGAAGAAATACACGCAATTGAGTTCGGGACGCCATATTTATATTCTTCCTTGACATACGCTACCGATTATTTAAATAAAATTGCTTTATATTTTATCCTTTACTTTTTATTTTTATGCATGATAATATCCGAATATTTCTTTTCTTTTATAGATTCTGCAGGTTTATTCCGTCATTAGCTTTTGACCTACGTCAGCATGCATTATGAACGAATAATTAGTATTTTCTGAATTATACGTACGTGTATTCGAATACTCCTATGATGTTACAATTTCATCTATGTTTGGCAACCTCATTTCGATATCGATACTGGAGGAGGGGGTGAGGGTCTTTTATGTGATTTCAGTTATTGTCGATTAATGATATCGTTAATATCGTTGTTACAATAATAGTCATTTATCGACGTGTTACTCCGGAATATGCCAATTAAGCCGATGTTAGCTTCAAGCGAGATTTAGTACAGAAAATACTATCTTCGTTAATTTTATATAATATCTCATGAACTAATAAAATAATTATTTCATTTGCTTATGACGGTATGCGAGTGCTCTGCTTATCGAATAAACGTATAGTTTATCTTATCGTCCAATTTTAACAGCTTTCTAATAACAAAATTCTAAATTCGAAGGCCCAAACATCGATAAGAAATGTATCAAACAACAACAATTTTGTCAAACATTTGAATCTTTTATCAAGAATCTTATCTTAAAAATCGTATCTTAAATCATATATCGAATATACAAACGAGTACGTTGATCTCTGTGACAACATAATTCATCTTGCTACTCTGACAATACGGTATCAATTACCCAGCTGCTGCAAAGAATCTCAAGATTTCTGCAGTACACGATACAATACAAAATATGATGTTTGATATATGGAAAATATCGACTTACTATAGGCCAAATATAGAAGATATTAATTTCTGAAGTACAAAATTTTTTTGTATACCTGGATCTCTTCTGACACGATATTTTCTTCTGTGATTCACATTTACTTGGTCTTTTTGCAAACACACACAATTTATATTCACATTCGCACATACAATTCTTACAATGCGGCTTACATACTGTCGCATGATTGCAAAAACGTACATATATTAATTAATTGTACGGTTGTATGGTTTATTAAGAAGAATTATTAAAAGAAAAATCAAATAGGAGTTATTTCTGTTAGTGGTGGAAGGAATTTTAATAACAACAAGAAGAACAATTCTTTATTTAATAAGAAGGATTGTAAAACACTAATATAACATTTAAATATAATTAATTTCGCACAATTACTCAATGACACGACTTCTCACCATTATATCTCAATTACAACTAACGTATCCGAAATCACTCTATTTTCTCTTTCTCCTAATACATTACATTGATATACAAAATTCACACACACCTCAATCATTAAACGCATACTCATTTATCATAATGACCTGAATTCATTACATATTCCAATTCCATGCATACTTGTTCCACTCATCCCAACACATATATATCTAAAAATCTATGTGACCACAATCACAATTTCGATTACAAAAAAACAAAAGAAAAATTTGAAGATGTACTATTGTAAAAATTAACAATGAATGAAATGTTGATATTTGCGGAACAAATTTTTTTACTCTGTTAACATGCACCGCATAAAAAGAAATCGAAATTTATATATTTTTGAACCTATTTACATCATGAATATATGGATGTATGAAAGAAAAATGTTTAATTTGAAGATATGGAAATGAGTTCATGGTATTCCAATACAATGGAACTCCTATTTATACTTTAATACTCCTGCATGTAAAACATTTATACGAATAAGATTTTCTATACTGTCTTATTAATTATGTTTATTGATAATCCAGACCACGGAACATCGTTGTATACATTTCAAAAATATAAATATTAGCGGTATTTATGCATTATTTCACAATCGATCTCACTTTCGTATGTTAGTTTCAAGTACTCAAAAATTGTTAACCAAAGTATATAAATAATTAAGCTCATGGTACTTAAATGAATGTAATAAAATACAGTTGAACATAAATAAAAGAAACATTTTATTTGTATATTTTCTCAAAATGATGATTACTTTTTGTAATAATAATTAAACATCCTTTTTAGATTCGATATTAATTTAGCTTATACAAAAATTTTTGCGTGAAAGGATAATTATTTCAGCTTTCAATAATAATTTATTTATACATATGGGATTCTCGCTAGCGAGTCTTCCGAAAAGGTTATCTCGTGTTAAGGAATCCAAATGATAGTAAAATCAAAATACGGAAAATGCAACATGTCTTAACAATTAAAGTATCAATACAATGTTCGAAATGTATTCGACGCTCTCCTTCGTGCTTTTCTTTCTTACTCCCCTTATTATTTATGTATACCCGTTTTTAGTTAGATTCTCGGGCTGCTGCTTCCTTACTCTCCACACTCATTCCATCACACGCTTATGTCACTATTCGCTTATTTCATTTCCACGTATTTGCATATATATAAATAAACTTTTGTATCGTAAGTGTTCATATGTATACGACACTTGGATGAATAATTAATTATAAAATTAATGACAAAGTCATTAGTAGAGGAGTACTTAATGATAATATTTGTTCGAATCAAATATGCGTAAAACCAAGAAAATTGTAAACAATTAAAATAATACCAAGGTTCTATACAAAGCGGGTTCCCAGAGTTTCCGCATTAATGTGTCAATCTTTGCAGAAAATGTATTATATTATATAATTATATAGAAACCAAGGTTGGAAAAAATGATAATTAATAACGACTTGTATTTATTAGTTTTGCTAGTAGTATTTTACAGCAATATCCATGATTGCAGTAACTATAGGTACTTCTGTACAATTTCGCTTGCGGTCACAGTGAAACTCTGTTTTCCTTTTTTACGTATAATTTAGTATTCATGATTATTTTGTAATTTTCTTCCAATTTTCTTAAAATTTTCTTATAACTTCGACAAGAAGATATTAAAGTCGTTTTCATATTCAATGTCTCTTTTCTGCTTGTCGACTAATTACTTTTTTCAACTCTTTCATTTATTCTACCGAAAGTTTCTCTATTTCTGTTTTTAATTCTTTATTTCCTTTGCAGAGAGATCGTTTCGTTGCTTCACGCAGCCTCTGGCATTAATTTCGTAGCAATCGCCTCTATTATTTCATTCTGTCACATTTTTCTGTTCTGCGTTAATATTTGGCTATGACGTTAAGTTTCTTTTCATATCGTTCAATTTACATTTGTCTTCTTTATATCGATATTGTTGTCAAAACTGTGCTATTTTAGCATATCGTAAAGTCTAGAGTGACCTGAATTGCGATCCGGTTACATCTCGAATACTGCAACTCTCACGTTCAGAGTTTCACGGGGTTGTAAGGCCCGTTACGCCGATGCGACAGTGTTGCAGGGATGAAACCTACACGTAATCCGGTTACATCTCGAATACTGTAACTCTCACGTTCAGAATTTCACGGGGTTGTAAGGCCCGTTACGCCGATGCGACAGTGTTGCAGGGATGAAACCTACACGTAAATTAACCCTGGGTTAAGCTAGACCTGGTTAGAGTTAAACTAAAGAGTTCTGATGTGCGATTGTTTTCTGACGCTAAGTTTAACCATAGTTTGTCTTGATTTCTTTGGATTTAAAGGAGAATTCCACGTTCGACTCCTGTCTCGGTGGTTTTATAAATTGGTATGTGTTTCGATTGGTTGGTGTGAAATGTAAGTGGTGGGTGTGTCTTCCTATTGTTTCTGAATAATGTTGGGGGTGTGTATTAGCTTCGACGTCTTTCGGTGATGGTGGATGTTTAAACAAATTGGGTCACTATATCCATCGTCTCAACGGTGATTTATTGACCGTTTCTAAGGTTATCCCAAGTGACGACAGGGTAACGAGTGTCCGTGAGTTAAAAGACCCAACAATAGGGAAATAAACCAGTTCCCCATTAAACTTGGTACGTTCGATTCTTAGAACGCAACAGGATATTTTAATAAAAACCTGGAAGTAGAATATTAAAAATAAAAATACAGGAATAACATGGAAAAATTTCCGTAAAGAAAATTATATTCAAAATATGACAAAGATACTGAAAATTGGGAGCCCATTTGTATCCGTCACTAAGATTTCTTGCTCTTAAAAAATTGCTTCATGTATAACTCATTGTGTACCATGTGCCTAGAAAATTTTGTTAAAATTAGAATTTTCTGGGGAAGTGAATTTTCTCGTAATGTAATATACAAATACTTACTTACTGTATGTATACAGTAAGTTATATTCTATGCAGCTGGAAAAACGTTTCAGTAAAATGACACGAGGGTAATATTGTACAATCTTTGCTCGCATCGTGGCTTGCATCATATTTTATATTTCTGAAATCCGCACTTTCAAGCTTGGCCGCATTATAATAATAGCGAAATTAAGTTATATCGGCACTGTCTTTATCTCGTGTTAGCACAGTCGATGTGACTTTTAACGTCTTTGCTTTCATACTTTGAATTTGGTCACATTAGTGTTTATATCGTTCGCTTTTCTCCATATCGGGAGATATGACATTTTCAACCGCAATAAAGAAAACTTTTTAAATGTTTAGTTATGTGGTTTCAATTTTACAAATTTCTTCAGTTTGTGATTATTCTTTTTTTAACATTGATGACATGAACATTTTTAATATCGGTACTATAAAATCACATAAAAGCACAACACTTAGCAATAAACGATGTAACATCAAAAATTAAAAAGTAACCGTTATTCTTAAGATTTAATCGGAAAAAATCATGGACAAAATGTTGATTTTTATTCACATGTAACACAACTATTATTCTTATTACGAATAATTATTATGGATGACGGAAATTGTTTTAGATTACGGATAACCGTTATGGTGGTCAGGATTTTATTTTGATTACCGGTAACCAATATCGACAAGGAACACTTTATCCCGTTACTTTCGACCATTGTCAATTTTCATTACTATTATGGATAATTAGAATTCATCAACGACACGAAGTTAATTATAGAACAATCTAAGCAATAGAAAAAAAAAAGAAATAAAACACACCGTGTTTCGATACTTTTACTGTAACATTCTGGTCATAATAATGTTTACTCTTAACCAAAAACAATATTCGTTACCTATAATGATTATTCATAGCCGAAAACAATTTCCATTAGCACAATTTCCGTTTTTCCAATGTAACGCAATGTGTCGCGCAATGGCTGAAAATCGATAAACTGATATTTGGAATTGATAACCTGAAATTTATAATTATATTTTGAAACGTTAACAAAACTGTGTAATTTTAATGCAATCGATCATTTTTATTGTATTTTTTAATTTCTTGTCAAAACTGATGCTTTCAATTTATTCCAATTTTCGAGGCATTTATTTAAACCACTCGTTATGTGACCGAATAATTCGAATTTAAAAAGTTACGTTTAGTATTACAAGAGCCTTGAAATTATATAGAAAACGACCCTTGTCAATTTTATCAATTTTTTCAAGAGAGAACGGAAGTACTTTACCATTTTGGATTCGTTTCGATAGAACCGGCCAATTTTTCTTCTCTTATAACTCGCTCTTTATGATACCGATTTCACAAGTCCAGCTTCTAATTACTATAATGCGTTATTGCGTGAAAACATAAAAAACTCGACAAGTGTCGTTTTTGATACGAACTCATTGATATAAATGTTTTAATATTTATGTTAAATATTTACCAACTTCAATTATGAGAATATTACTAAAAAGTATAGCGAGGTTGTAAAATCGGGTAAGCATGAGAGAAAACACATTTAGTTGCCAAGACAAGTGACGAACGGTAATATAATATGATTGCACTCTCGACAATTTTCGGATGTCGAATTCAAAATTACAGTTCTCAACGCCGCAATATCGATCAGAGCCGAACATTACAGATTTGATCTACAACCGCGTTACATCCTAACAAGTTAATTAACTACCCCGCTATATTGTGGTCACTACACTGGTCTGAGAACTTTTTGTCGTTGTTATTAATAGTCACGAACACGTTGAACTTTAAATTGGCGTCAATTTTAGCTGCAGAAGTTTTCTCGAAACAAACAAGATCAAGATTGTTACTTATGGGGTCGCTGCTAAGGTAGCGTAGACTTTAAGCCTCTGCATATATACACATATGTATGTACGTAGCGTGAAACGAGATCAGATACTCGACTAAGTAAATTTGCCTTTTCTCATTCTTTATTCATCGTAAAAATACCGTAAATGTCGTAAACGGACTTTATATCATTTTATTAAGAACACATTACCAATTACCTTTATCACCCTCGATTGGCTCTTCTCTCGTAAGGGGTGCGAATGGTTAAGCGGTTAGCGGTTAGTACTAACCTGCTGGTTTACAATGCGGAAATTGCTACGAAAAGCACAAGCAACATGTCGAAGGTTAAGAGAAAGTAATAGCTTTTCTGTACATAATGAACCTTGTTCAATATTTGATTGAACGTTTACGAAATATTGGTTGCGAAGACTTGCATCATAAACTCGATATAACGAAAACCTTCACATTGACCTCTCGTTAGTTTCCATTGCACCGCGGTGCGTGCTAACAGTAAATGACTATTTATCCTAAACCCATGGTACACTTTATCGATAGTCCACTGCTATTCCTAATGCATCATACGATATAATTTCATATGTAAATGTAATTAATTGATATAAGTGAATGTAATTAATAAGTACTTGACAACAATTGAGTTATTATATTTAGCAGCTAAAACAGTAGCGCTGAATTTAAAGTATGAATTATAAATCTGAATTAATACAATAAAACGTCGATTATCCGTAAAATTGAAATTAATGACAGGACGATAACTTTGAACGAACATAAATTAAAATAATCGAAGGTACAAAATTATAAGGGATAATGACATCATTTCATCGGTGCTTGACACGAATAACAACGTAAACGACGTTACGATGAAACGTAATGGTAGCTCGTGTATTATTTCGATACATGACGAAATTGAAAATGCATTGGACATCTTATTGCAACGAGTAGAACATTAAAATGAAATTGATGCCGCGTAAACGCCTACGTTAGAGGGAATCCATAACATGGCAATATCTAAAAGCGGGTTATTTATTTCTTGTCTTGCATTCTCCTTACTAGACATGTATTTGCTCGCGTAGTAAAACATTCATATCTGATAGTCATTTCATTTTTAATTAATTTTTTACAAAATTCATGTCCAATAAGACTGTTTTCGGATTGATTATCGGATGAATTTATTATTTGAACGGATTTGTCCTTCAATTAATTCGAATAATCCACTTTTTGCTATATACCCTTTCACTCCCGATATGCGAAATATCGAATTGAAACTACGCGTATCTGTACAAATTGCATTAACTTAAGGATTTTAATCTTGAGAGTCTAAAGCCTCTTCGTTTTGTCCTATATCGGTACCAAATTTTCTGATTCTGCATTTCATGCTCATCATAATGTTCTGAATGCTAATAGGTCTGACAATGAGTTCATATTCTGAACAGAGGAATGGCAAAGGAATGTGAAATGTCAGATGTTGCTCCTTAGTCTCTGCATTTACGATACTATAGTTGGTATATAAGACTCGAACCAGCAAAGTATAAAAAAAAGCGCAAAGTTTCCCGTAAATAATAAGCCGCATTAATTTCATTTCAAGAAAGTGAAATGTGAAATATACTAAACGTCGATGTCCGCATCATAAACTCGACATGAAAACGGCGTCGTATTGATTGCGAACTGATATAGTTTATATTATCGAGAATAAGTAGTACTATTATTATAATACCTTGAATACTGAAATACGACTTCAAGTGATATAACGTACTATGAAGAATCTAAATGATACAAAAAGATCCTGAAAACAACGAGTTGTTTTATTTTTTCAACTATTTCACTGGTTCGTTTCTCGATTCTATCGTAAATCCTAAGTTGGAAGTAAGAAATTGTAATATTTAATAACAAAGATTAATAAAGGAATGAAATTTAGAGTTCCTATTGGAATAAGAAGATGAACGAAATGTATTACCAGCGCAAAAATATGAAATAACAACGATCATATGTGTTTGTCTAATTAGAATTTTCTTGTCAATTATCTAACTTGATCAATTCAATGTTTTTTGTAACTAGTACACGAATCAAGAAAGAAAATATAAAGAAAATAACTTTCTTCCGGATTGGATGACATGCGATGTCGTAGTTTTTAATTCGAATTTACTTTAATTCCCGATATATCATTTATCAAAATGATATTTTCGTGCCAAGACTTCATCAGCTCTTATGCACTTGTATGAATGGCAAACGAATGAACGTGTACGGCTCCATAACCATATATTATTCAATATCCATGTATTGAACTGGGATGCGGTATAAATATAATGGCTGTTTCAGTATACTATGTTACTAAAGTTCGTCAAATTCTTCGCTGAATATTTCTCAGATATTGGATAGGGGCACAGTAAAGTGGTTGGCTTAGATTTTATCCTTATCTTTCAATTTCTGATTTCTTGTTGTGTTATCCTTCTAAATCGTGATACTAGGTAAGAAAGTTATATGTGCAAAATTTTACCGTGATTAAATAACGGGAACCCGAGCCGCATTTTAAAGTTAAAGTTTTAAAATTATAGTAATTGCAGGATAAATGTAGGACATAATTGTGTTTCGATATTTTAAAACTATGTATGACTATTTTTTAAATAAAAGTACAATTTCTTATGTTAGATGTACGTATAACAGTGTAGTAGTAATGTTATGCTCAGCGTGTAATGAAGCGTATGAATTGATGATACGAGTTACCTGGATCAACTGTCTAAGGTACTGAAATACTTTACTCGAGGTGACGGAATTTCCGTCATTTGCTGGAATCTTGTAGGTATAAGCCGAGTGAACGTGTAGCAAAGTTAATTTAAAGTGAGTTTTAAACATCAAATTTAGAAAAATGGAAACAAGGAGTAGCGAAAAAATATAATTTTTAGACCATAACGAAATTCGTGTATACACATAACGTGTTATTTTACAATTTACGAAAAGTGAAATTAAGTCTTCTATCAAGTGCCGCGACAGTGATAAAGGAAGTCGAAGTTTTCTGGGCGAAAGCACGCATTCCCACAAGAAAAACCTGTAATAATATTGAAAAATGATTACCATTGCATAAAACTTGGAGGAATTTGCAGAGGTCTCGAGCACGTCGAAGTGAAGTAAGGAATGAAGAGAAAAAGAATTTCTAGACAAGGATCTATAATTGGTACGGACAAACATTTAATGGAAATGGAAAAACGAAAAACAATCCGGCAAGAAAAAGAGCGTCTACGAAAAGAACAACAATTTCGTGCAATAGCAAAAATAGAAGGTATATATTTCTCATTCTGAAGTTGTTTTAATGTACTTGTAGGTGTAAAGTAAATTTTCTTTTTTATATTACAGGATTTGTGCAAATTCCACCAACTTTATCTAACGATGAAGCAAAAGATTTTATTTTAGAGCCCGATTTTCTAGATGAACCAGATCCACTCAACCCATAAAAGCCAAGAAGGAAACAAGAAATTATAAATATGAAGCTCGTTGCTACATTTGATAAGTGCAAGGTAAGTGATAGAAATGCAATGCGTATTTTGATTGCTACGACTGAAGCATTAAATCATAATGTAGACGAGCTCATAATTAACCGATCTTCAATTCAGCGTTATCGATTTAGTATAAATACCAATCTTTTACAAAATGATCCATCAACTTGGGAAAGCGACGAAACTATAAAGCAGCGTTAGAAATAGTGGAAAATTGAAAAGAGATCAATGATGTCGCAAAGCGTGGTGCGAAGCTGATAGTGAAATAAAATAATTTATTAACAAAAGGTGAAGAAAATAAACAGTATATATTAGAAATATTAAAAAGAATACCGAGGATGTTACCCTGATGCGAGTAAATTTACCTTAATAAATTAACGTAAAGTAACAAATGTATAATAAATGTATAACAAGTTAATTTATAGTAGGTTATATTTATATATTAAGTTTTTCTAAGTTTTAATACTATTTTGTTTATTAATGTATAAATATTTACAATTCCAATTGATAGTTACTTATATAATTATAAGATAACAGTAAGTAATAAAATTTTTTAAATGAAAGATGTACCGTATGTTGTGACTTCCCCATGTAAGGTGTCTAAACCATTACATATAAGCGTAATGGTTTATACTCTGTATTATGAACTATTCCTACTAAACTGAAAAATTTTGTATAGATTCTTGAAAATTACGAATAAATGTAATTATTATATATCCAAGGAATTATACTTGTGTAAAAAAATATCTGCTACTGCCTCTTAGATAATGATACACAATTATATTAAAATTGACGTGGAATCATTAAAATCTTTTAAATTTAACTCAAATGCGGCACGTGTGTTTCCGTTATGCAATCACTTCGAAATTTTGCACGCATTATTTACTCGTTAAATATAAATTGTTTAGGGGGATAGCACAAATAAGACACGAAAAAAAAATTTTGTCCTCTATATCTGAGGACCACCTTAATGCATTTTATATGAAATCAAGATTACAGTTAAACGCTACATGTACTTATTGATTTCTTTGTCGTCTACATAAGCTAACGACCAGCTTAATATCTGTCGTAGTTTTATCTTTTCTTGTTTCCAATTTGCTAATTAATCGACAAAAAGTTATAGAATATGGCATAAAAGAATGTCGAAGACAATGTTGGAAGCGTGTATAGGGGGAAATAGAAAAAACAGATGTTGTCACTTCGAAAATACTTCAAAGTCGCGTTACGAATGATAAAACAAAGTTTTGATTCGTTAAAACTCAAGTTACTAAGTCCTCTATTAAAATATTTCTACTGAAATCAAACTTACAATTATTAATCACTAGTCATGCTACGACAACACATGTATATCCTCGAAAGACGGAATAGTAGAAAATATTTTAGAAATAAATGATAAAAGAATTTTAAACTGCCAAAAAATTAAAATAGATCCATTAAGAAGTGTCCTAATCGCTTACAGTAATTAGCTTATAATGCATATAAAAAATATCTGCTCGAAATAAAATGAAATCATTAGAAAATTGCATATCGTACGAAGAATAAAGCAAAGCAATTTGCTGCAAAGTACGCGAGTAAATACTTGCCTTTCCAGGCATATGCTAAGTTTCTCGCATAATATCCTTTTCAAAGATGAAAGTAAATTCATCGAGGATGACTAACATGGTAAAAATAAACCATAGAAAAATTCAATGATCATAAATCGATCATAATTCAATGATATAATAAATGTTCAACCTATATTTAAGCATGGTGCTAACATAGCAGAGATGTATGTGACAATACCTAGCTTGAGAAATTTACATATTATCGAAGAAAATATGAATAAAACGAATCTGAAAGAAACGTTCATCGTCTCCTTTAGAAGAGTATTAGAATATTCAAGAATTAGTGACTGTGTAAAAATGGTCCACTGAATTTCACATTCTTGTAGATGAATCTGCAGAAAAATTTCCTTGTGCAAATTAACAAGAAACGTATTAGAGTCAAGAAGAAAACTGGAAACGAGTTTAACTAGACGAATCTAATATATTCAGATATCTAGGGTTAATGTAAAGAAAAAGAAAATACTTGTTAATAGAGTTTCATCTCGATTGATTCTATTTCTAAACCCATAATCGATGTTATTCTCGATCTTCGTTGTAATTTCGATAATTTATAATACCTTATCTTTACTTACGTTACTTATTTATTATTATTACTTATGACTGGATTTTTAACAGTAGGGAAGTTCACTGGAATTTATATCTTTTTCTTTATTTACCGACGTTGGCATTAATTGCTTTTCCGCATAATTCAGTAAATAAGCAATCGTAGAAGATGAGGTACTTAATTTATGCAAACTGCATTCGCATAAACCCTTTTAATATTTCATTAGCTATAAACATAAGTAATTACTGCCCATGCATATAAATTATGTGTTTTACAAAAAAATAGACGAATTACACTGTCTTTTTCTTTAAATCTAACAAAATATAAAAAACTATAATGCCGTCGCTCTTGACCAAGATGTTGATGCGATGTTATCTAAAGGACCAAAAAAGGAAGAAGCTACTTAAAAAAAACTTTTATATTATGTACAGCGCGTCTCACAAACTCTGCCTATCTAAATTCCTTCGTTATTTCAAACGATACGATATAAAGGTCAATTTTTCAATCGAATTGTCCAATTTTTTATGTTCCACTTTGATAGAATGACGTATTGCGAATATAAAAATACTAAGTAAGGTGCATTTGTTTCTGAACTTATCGTGTTTGAAATATGTATTTGATTTTTTTCACGAAACATATACTGTTATTTGACGCAGTGGGCATATCTTCAAATACATGTTAAATTTAAGTTAATAGAATTTCGATGATCTTACAATCTCATATAAGAATTACCTTTCTTAAAAAAAAAGTTCTTTCCGTGGTTAAATATGCTCCTTGAAAAAGGATCACTCAGAAATATTCTCATATAATTAATAAAGACATTTAGCTGATCCCTTTCTACCCGGCCATTTTATATGCGTATACATGTATAATATACGTATAAAGATGAAGATATGGACCACTTTTTCATGTTCGGCAAAAACATGTTAAAAATATGAAAATCGCATCGGTAAAATATGAAAATGATAATCCATAGGTCTAAGATAACGATTCCATCCCATTTAACCAGTAATATTGTAACGAGAAAACTTAACCATTATTTAACTTTGTCAAATATTTGGTTAGAGAAAATAGGATGATAATATGAATCATAGCTGAAAAGTTAAGAAAGTTAACAAATAATAGTTTTTTTACCAGATTTTGCATTTTTTTTTAGATTTATAGTAATTACATGTAAATTTCAAAGTTATTTAAATAAAGAAATATTATAGAGTTCAGAAAAGACAAAAGATAAAAAGCGATAGAAAATGAATACTTGTGTAAATTTTTTTTAAAGGAATTATAATTTTTTAATAGAATTTAATATAATAAACATCTTTAAAAATTTTTGGTAATAATCATAAATAAAAATATCACTGTCACATTCAGTGCATAAGGAATATGAATATATATAACAATGCATAAGGAATATGAATATGTATAACAGTGCATAAGTGAATTATAAGAAAACAAAAACGAATGGCACTAATTTTTGTTTCATAGCGTTTATGAGCACTAATTGTGATATTTGTATCAATTTGCTTAATTGAAAAAGAGAAGTCCATATTACAGCCTTGGTTCATATTTCCACCTTCTCCCCTATATATGATATACGTCATTATATCAGACGATAATATCGATATATGTACGATGATAGTAGTTATTAGTATCATTATATGTTATGCTTACAGCGCAAACTACGCTAAATAATTGTTAATTACTTATAATAATTTTTATTCATAAGATTTTGTGATATTTGTATCTTTATTGATTAGCTTAACTTAAAAAGTGTAAAACTTTGCTACTGCTTGCCTGTTTTTTGAATTTATTTATAAATGATACCATATTTTTCAATATCCGAGTAATTTTTAATTGCAAAAGATTTATTAATCGAACGACACGTGATCTCGTTTGAAAATTATTCAAAGTTTTGTGATTTTTCTGAAAATCTTCCAGTTCGATAAAATAAGATTGCGAAGATTAAAACAGAATTAAATGAAATACTTCTTACAAAGTATTAAAATTGATCTGTACTGCATTTATTAGTAATAAGCAAGCTTCTATGTTTGCATTTTATCTTCAAATGTCCATGAAAAAACAATTCTATTCAGTTTTTAAGACTTCAATGTACAATATCTCGTGAATTGTTAAGAGAGAAGGCTAAAATTTTCCATACTTGAGATTTTTTAAATTATTATTGAACGTTAAAAGTTACATAGAAATTGGTAATTATGATTAAGCTTCTTATTTGACCTAATGTCCAAGGATCCGCTAGTAAAAAATAAAATTTTCCATGTTACATAACATATGTAAACAAGAAGGAGATTGGCAGCTGAGACTCTTTTCGAAATAAGCATAATAAAGGTGACTGAAAACCCAGTTCGTTGAAAACCATTGGTAAAAGGCACAAACATACCTGTAACTTGTAATCAGTATGTCATATATCATTTTTAAAAAACTCTGCTTACATCAAATTATTTTTATGTAGAATTACTTATTGACACAATGTACAGATTAACTTTTTTTTTTATCATCTTTATTGCAATAATTGGTATTTTAATCATTTCGGTAACCTGTAGTACATCATCTGGTATAAAGAAAAGTGTTACAAAACGATAAGAATAACGAATAAAATAAAAAATTATTTACGTTACAATCTGCGCAATGTTGTAACATCTAGCTGAAATAAATCGATTGACCAGTTTTCGAATAATAACTATCTTTGAGAATTTTGTTTCGAGAAAAATGTATTTAAAGTTTAAAAAGTTTTAATCACCAGGAATAATAAATTTCTCATTTTTACATCGATTTCAGGTTCATAAGTAGCTGATTTTTATGAAAGTATAATGTGTCGAAATACGCGATATTCAATCTTTCAATTTCTTAATCTTTCATTTCGATCATTCAAATTTTTTATCGTGGATCTTTTGATCTTTTTGTTAAGGAAATTATAAAAATTGTTAATAGAAAAATATTTCTTGGAAAAATATAGACTGTTACATCTAATAGACGTACAATTGCTTTCTAAAAATTGAATCACATCAACATCGCAAACCTAGATCATACAATCTAGTTTTCATGAATTGAAAAAAAAGAAAAAAAAAAAGAAAAATATATAGAAAATAAAGAGAAAGGAGGAAACGACGTTTTGCATTGAATACGTCGAATATTATCCTACTTTCATTGACGATTTCAATACTCTAATAGAACATTAAGGTAGCTACAAACAGCTTCAATTATGAAAAAGTACTCTGTATAAATTATTTTATACATTCGTGTAACAATT
Source organism: Eufriesea mexicana (assembly GCF_001483705.2). Taxonomy (NCBI): domain Eukaryota; kingdom Metazoa; phylum Arthropoda; class Insecta; order Hymenoptera; family Apidae; genus Eufriesea; species Eufriesea mexicana. Next base: position 84,539 of record NW_016910581.1, read on the forward strand.
TTCTTATATATGTATATTTTCTCATAAATAATATTTTTTACCCTCACTTGCAATACATGCTTTATTTATTATATCTATATTATACTGACAAGAGTATTAAAGGTCAAGAGAAACGAAGCAAAGAATATAAAAAAATTCGCAAAGGATTACCCGTGTCTTGACTTCTCTCTATCGGTAAATGTATTTATCTACATCGGATCTCTATCCATTTCTGCTTTTGCAAATTCATTTAAATGGAGAAATTAAAAAATATTTTTAAAGATCGGTAGATCATGTATCTCTCTTTCTCTTTTCGGAGAAATTAAGTGCCAAAATGGTGGGAGACATTTGTAGAAAGTAATAAATACTTTTTATTTGTATTGTCCCCTTTTGTATATATTTCTTGTTTGACGTTTACACCATTTTAAAATTTACATGGTATGTGTAATATTATATGTGTATATATATGTATTATATACAGTATACATATGCATATGTATATAATTGTTCGATATATTATTTTGTTTTAGTGTATGGAAAATTGCTTGGCATCCAATTACACAAAACCTGGTTACTGTCCTGATAAAGCATCCATGTCACCCTTCGAAGCTGTTTGCTTAATAGCTTGCATCGACGACTCTCGTTGTCCAGATTTAGCAAAATGTTGCAGGCATGATTGTGGTGTCACATGTATGCATCCCATCGGTTTAGAAAATATAACTGGTACGCATTAGATTTTCTTATTTGTCATTTAGAATTATGGCTTCCTTACACAAATTTTCTTACACGTTACTTATGCAATTCTTATTTACATTATGAAATGCTAGATTGCTTATAACATTAATTTCGCACATATGTCAAATAAGTAATTAATTAAATTAAATCATATTATATTATTAATTTCTAATTAAGAAAGAAATACATATGATATCGTTCAAAGAAAAAGAATATATATAAATTAGTGCAACTTTACTTCGCGTTTTTAAAAATTCTATATTAAATAATTAATATTAATAATTAATTGCATGATGTGAATATTTGTGTACAAAATTTAAACATTTTTAAGTTAAACATTGTTAAATTTATGCTTAAATATAATACGGTAAAGGGTTGTAGTAAATTTATCTTTGATCGTGCAGGTTATCTGTAATAATAATACAAACCGTTATATTTTGAAGTCGTTTTTTCCGTAAAAGGAGCGAAAATGCAAAATTTTAATCTTGCATTTTTTAATTATTTTTCGACAAGAAATCGTTTGGCGACTGTGAAGACGTGTTACACAGAGTAAGTCGTATAACTTATTCATAACGTACAATCTCTAAAATATGTGTTCCGCAAAAAGTGTTATAAATCGAAATTGCACGGTATCGAAGAGAATATATTCATTTGTTTATGAAATATTAAGACAATGAATTTTTTTGAATGAAATGTGCACTGTTCGTGTCAACGTTTAAAGGAATAATTGTGTACAAGTTATGTGACTTACCCTGTATAGTTTTTACATCCTAAATGTATCCTTCTACAGGATATACTCACTTTTTCGCAAATCAAATTCATTTTTTCATAAATCAAATTTATCCCTTTCACAAAATAGAATTCACCTCGTAGTCGGTAAGTGCGTGACTTTGTTGAACACGCTTTATTATTTATACCACCATGTTCTCCAATAATGAACACTATCGAAGACGTTTTTCCAAAAATTAAATTTCATACAAAAAATATTTTGGCTGATCCTTTGAATCATGAACTTTTGTTCAATGTTATTAATCATTTTATTACAACCATTATTTGCCCAGATTGTCATAATTATTGTACGAATATGTGATATGAAATTATCATGATCAGCGAGAAGCAAACCATTATGATTAAATATTATTATAATATTATAATTAAATTGCGTTCATATACATGTAATAAAATTTTTAATTTCGGACTAATCAATTTATATTGGATTTGATTTTTATTAGTATATTTTAAGGAAACAAATATGTAAAAGAGCTTGATTTGCAAAAAGATGAATGTGTTTTGTATAAAGATGAATATGGAGTGCAAAATCTTGCTCTCAACCTGAGATACGCGTACTATTGGTATTCGAATATTATTCGAATACTAGTATCGAATATTACGTTATCGAATATTCTGGCATCGATTAGTGCGTTATATATTCTCAAATGGAATATAACCTGAACCAAATCACATAAAATTTTTTATTTATATACAATAAAGTAATATTACTTTGTATGGATATTACCTACATGGGTACCAATGGATATGTGACTTAATCACATGTCCATCGGCGGTATGTAAGGTAAAAAAAACAATTGAAAACCTCTGATCCAGTGTATTGACAATCAATTGTCAGCGGCACGTGGATCGAAGTTATATCTTGAAATACTTTTATGCTTTCAAAAATTATTCAATTCTTTACTGGAGTTGATTATTTATTTGTACACATATTAAATTTACTAAAATCTACAATATAAAATATAAATAGAATATTGTTAAGACGCCCTAAATAATATTACATAGACGTTCTGCATTTATCTATCAATAATTCGTTTTATTTTTTTCAAAGTAAATTGTGCAAATATGATTTATCCTATTATAGCTATTGTAACGAACTACTATTTCATTAAGGCGAGAGATAGTAGTTGAAATCATAGGTGAGAGAGCTGTTAATTTTCGTACTTTGTAACTATAGTCTGACAATAATATTGAAATCAATTTGAGAATTCAAAACAAGAGATCTGAATCATAAGAATTTGGTTGACTTTGAAATATTAAGCAAAAAGGTGGGAATATAAACCAGGGTTGTAATATGGACTTCTTTCTTTTAATTAAGTAGGTACTACGACGTGTCGATAATTGACACGAATATTAAATACGAATAACTAAAAAGTGGAAGTTTTTGTTTTTGCTCGTCTAGGAACATTTTCAAGGTAAGCCCTATTTATATTTTTTCTCATATTAATTAACAAATGTAATATATTATCCATAGAGATGTAGTTAGTTATAAGACAGAGTATTCAAAATACTGTATTTAGTCACTCAGAAATATTACTACTATAGTGAAATTCTTAAGTAAAAAGAGGCAGGTGATGCTAATATGGACTGCGCTAGTCTATATTACAATTATATTTTCTGTTGTGTTACAATCACTTATTTTGTGTTCCTTATGTGATAGTGATGTTATTCTTTGCGATTATTACCAAAATTTATAAAAAACTTTTATTAAATACTGATTTTTATTAAAAAATTATATCTTCAAGAAAAGAAATTCACAAAATTATTTATTTCTTATTGTTTTTTTATTTTTGTCCCCGTTTTCGATATTTTTAACATTTTTATATGTAAATAATTTTTAAATTTATATGCAATACTTATGAACGTGGAAAAGAAATGCAAAATATATCAAAAATCTACTATTTGTTACGATTATGCTATATTTTCGAAGTCCATTTTATCCAATTTTTCCCATTTTATCTAGCATACGTCTGGAAATTGTAACTGATTGTGAGTTATAATTTTACCGTACTGCAAAATTTAGGAAGTAGAAGAGGAAATGCGTTCAATGTTGTAAATGGCAACCTTCTTTGGTAATAATTACACGACGATTATCAATCGAGATAAACTTTTATTTATATGTAAACAATATATTGGGTAAACAGAGGTACTGAACATAGATATTATCAATTAAAGTGGTATAACAAAGATAAATATGTGTAAGGTAAGGGATAAGGAGGAAGTAAGGAAAGCGTACACAAGGGAGAAACAATATGGTTTTGAATCTAACCGTTTGAGTCCCAGAGGGTTTTGAAGAAACACCGACGAGGAATCCCAAGCAGCGCGACTGCGCTGCCTCTAACAATAAGTGGGTACGAGAAGACCCAAGCGGCGCGATAGCGCTTCGTTTATATTATGACGATGAATGGCCAAGTGGCGCGATAGCGTTTCGACTTGGACAGTAGGTGACGCGCCGTCAGCTGTCGAGAACGCTTGAAATAACGATAATGTATATTTAAAATATAAACTATTGCTTGGTACAGTTTAAGGCTAGTCTAATACTACAACTCTAACGCTAATACCAAACACTCGGCCTACTCTATGCGCTCTGACTCTGACATTGATTTTAACGCTCTGACCATAAACTCTAACTCTTCACACACTGTACACTTTACACTCTGCACTGACTCACCCGTGTCCTTGCACCCTTGTTTTAAGCCTACAGTCCCTCTTCTTTCATACACAGGCTTTCTTTCTCGATCACTCATTTCCCACGTGTCCTCGTCCTCGGTGGACCGGGTACCTCAAACACTCAGACGCATTCCTAAACTTTCGTTTTTCGCACTCGATACAGTCATAAATATCCCGTCCATATTGATCCTTGCGCCGGGTCATTTGTCCTTCCGCACACACTCCAAATATCACTCTAAACGCTCGAGCCGAACCCGAGGTCGCTGTTTATTATCCTTGACTTTCGAGGAAGGTCCAAGCGTTCTCATACACTCACTCTCGAACCCTAAAAATGTATATCCTACATATGTATATATAATCATGTTTTTATTTTGATGAAATGTAATATTAATTTTTCTAGAAGCACATAATCGCAAGTTTCTATTAACTGCAAAAATGAAACATTTGTAATTATTCATTTTGACCGATTTAATAATTCTAGTGTGATACGTCAAAGTGAAATAATAAATTAAACATCACTGAAAATGACAAATATTTCTGTTAAAGCTAACAAATTCTTAGATGTCAAACTGTTACACACTTTATACACATCTCACAGATCCACTAAAATACCAAAAAATTTACTACCAGAAAATGAAACAAGGCTAACGACGTTAAACAACGCGTCTAAATAATCTCTGCTAAATAGCCTCGGACTAATCATTACGCAACATCATTAATATTAAGACATTACTGACCGCGACACTTGGAAGAAAGAACACTCGAGTACAAGAACATGTAATGAGCACATATATGAAAACAGTCAATGACGCTTACATAAGAGAATATAATGGGACAGTGATACATTTATATAAAACGCACGTTAAGACACAAATGCGACTTTAATCGTAAAGCTTAGTCGTAAATTGTACTGTAAATATGTTATAGCTTAATGCATAGTTTACTTTGGATAATCTCCAACTATATTAGTTTATTAAGTGCGTAACGTATAATTGTAATAATTCATTCGATAACAATATGTATTCGCGTAACATTGTTATTAATAAAACATAAATTTTAAATTCACATTAAATTATTCTTAGATATATTTAAGTATATTTATTATTTACTTCTTGTAAATAATATTTCTTAGAAATTGGAAGTTACGCTAATTCTAAATTCCAGTAATTCATTTGTAATGCAATTTCATAAAAAAAGAGAAGAAAGAAAAGACATTATATAGCTCATATTATAGTTTCCTACTAATCTTATGTACCTGCATTTTATTTTTTTTTGCTAATGCATTTGTGTAATCGTAATTCCTCCTTCGATATAACTGTTATTAATGGAAATAGTTTATATACAGTATGTTCCAACATTTTTGGTAATTTCACAAACATGTCTACTAATTTTCTAAATATTACTACTAAAAGTTTTTATCCTTTTTGTCCTATTATCATTTTTCATTTCTATTCTTATTATTCTTTGGATCATTACATCTTGTCAATTACTAATTTATCAATTTATTAATACTAAATAAGAAATTGACAATGTGAATTTTAATCGTTTTATTTTTGTTCAATACCTGTTTTACCAACTTTTATCGTGTATGTTCACCCATAACTGCATGGATTTATTCGTCAATTCGGATTTTGATAATATGCATAGTCATATAATGTGTTTTCCTGCACACCAACGAAATCATATTTGGAACTTTCTTATTATTTCCCTTTTCTCAAAAAAAAATAAGTTTTTATCACCAGACAGAAATGTAGCGATTGTTTATAAATTTGGAGAAAAAATGTGATTTGAAAATATTTCGAGATTGTCTCATACTGTAATTGGTACGAAATGAAAATATTTTTTCAATTTTCTTATGTTATATTTACATTTAGAGGTTAACGTTAGTCATTACATGTGAAATTTTGGTCAACATATTTATAACAATCTCATACGTGTATAGCAAAAGCAAAAAGTGAACGAACCACAAATCTTGAATAACAAACGTCTGTAATGCTTTGTGTTGATATTGATATGCATGTACCTTAATACATATTACTATTATTTCAGTTATACATGTAATCATAACCTTCAGTTAGAATATATTAACTCACACCCTTTTATGCATTAATCTCGAAAAGTGTCATCGTATTAACGTTATTTATCAAAAGTTATGAACTAAAAGAAAATATGTGGAGTAGGTAAATATACAGTGAAGAGCAGAATTGAATCTATACTACGTTACTATTTGAAGAGATATAATCTCCTTTATGAGGAGAAATCGTACAATAACATTTGTTTTTATGGTAGAAAACAAAGACAATTTTTCACTTGAAAAAGTATAAAAATTCATTTCTTCAACTATAATCAATTAATTAATCAGCTTCATGGAAAATACATTTGGTATGGGTAAAGGTGGAAAACTCTTATAGCATAGCAATAGACAACACAAAATGTACCAACCCTAATAAATATGTTAACAGAAATCTACCCATACCTGAAGGAAAGAAGCATTAAAAATAGAATTCATAGAGTAACCAAAGAACTTAAATACAAGTTGATCGAACCACCATTAACATCCTCAGAAATTTCGTCAGTTAATTACATTTGGCAACATCGGACAACGAAACCAACGATGACTTTACCACACGGATAAATTCGTCATTCTTAATATAATGCAAACCTTCAAATCCATTAAATCTACACTTATACAGAAGCGAATACCGTTAATTTAACAATGTTCATAATCTTACCATGAAACTTGAACGGTCTCTTTTCCCGATTATTATACCTACGAATTCTCCTAAAGAAATACTAACCAGGCATAAAGCGTCTGACCTTTGGACAGAAAGCGCTCACAATGAACTTGTCATATGATCTTTCTTATAATAAGTTAGAACTAAGGCGCATGCACGATGTCCACCAATATCCACAGGTGAAGTATTTAAGTTAAAATGAAATGTATGAGAAAAGAAAGAAATTAGAAATTAATACGAAATAAATAATAAAAGGAATATGAAATAAATGGAAAAAAGAACAAAGACGGTAAAACAAAAACTAGAGACTACGAAAGCAAAGGATTGGTCTAACGATATATTTGAAAATTGACCAATACTAGAAAAAGAAAGAAACATATACACATACATATATGTAGGATCCGGGTGGGTGGATGGGCTAAAGTAATGTTGCTTTACTACCTCTTCAAATACAATAAACTTATACTTATATTATCGGCTACGAAACTAGAGACCCGCTACGGGTACGCTCGACTTTTACTTCTTAGACACTATCTTGAGGACCGTGAAGGACTGGTGCTGCTCGCGCCCTTGCACCCTTATTTAAGCATTCGCTCTGTCCTTTTTCATACCCAGGCTTTCCTTTGCAATCATACCCCCTTCCCACGCAACCTCGGCGGGCCCGGAACCTCAATCACTCTGCACGCATCTCCAATCTTTCACTCTATCATAAACATTTATTGCAATCGATCCTCGCGCACACGGTCACTTCCATTCCAAGCCCAGACACACTTGACATTCTTCCAAGGCCGTACTTATTCCAATCCCACATATATATAAAAAAATATGTGTAATATATATTATATTGTGGTATCGCAGGATGAGTGGGTCGAGCGTATTATCTGGAGTACGTGCGAAAGGATGAATGACCGTGCGCTAGGATCGTGTGGACGGGATGTTTATGAATGTATCAGTTGCAAGTGAAGAGTGACTTAAGAATGCGTTTGAGTGTTTGGGCTACGTGACCCGCTGAGGGCAAGGCTGCAAGGAGTGCGTGGGAAAAGCGCGATTGGGAAGGAGAGAATAGGTATGAAAGAGGATAGAGTGTATGGTTTTAAATAGGCATGCATGGGCGTGAAGCGAGCAGTATGTTGGAAGTATGTATATCGGGGCAGTTCGTAGTAGAATTATTAAAAGAGAGTTGTGAAGAAAGAAGTTGTTAGTCGTCTAGTTGTATTTTAGTTGTAACAGTTGTAATTGTGTTGTAATCTTAAGTTGTAGTAGTAATAGTAGTAATTGTTAAAAATTCGTAGCCTAATTGTCACCACACATTGTTAATTTAATCCATTATTATTTGTTATTTAATAAATAGAGACTATTATTTACCACCTACCCAAGTGTCTCTACAATATGTTACACGGTGCCTACAGATTATTCCGTCTTGGCATACCTAAATGAGCCACGAGGTCGGTATTTCGGCGGTTTGTAACACGATCGCAAAGAAAAACTATTTTCGAGTTGGAATCTTGGAATATTGAGAGACAATGAACAAGATGTTCTTTCGAATCATAATTTCGTCCACGCTTAATAGCCAAAGACGTTATAAAACTTGGTAATTCCGAAAGGTCATTCCGAAGCTTCTCTAATGGCACCAACTACCGACGTCTCGGACCCGCAGGAAAGGCTTAATCTTTAGGCAAAATCCTGGAGCTTACTTCTACTCAGATATCGTCCAACCCTTACCAAAAGAAGTCGCGCCAAGGGCGCATGAAGGGTAGACGTGACACTTGGAATGCCGTTGATTAGATAATTAACTCTTTGCACTCGAGAGGCGCCTCTCAGTCGCCATTTAATCAGATTCTAAAGATGGATGTTAATTAATATATCAAATTTACAATTATCGAACGATGCGTGGAGTGTCGAAGTAAAATAATTCTACGTCTTAATTTGCATACGATTTCTTATTTACCGTTTTAAAAATATCGTTGACTTTATGGTAGAAAGTCTTCGAATTACTATTTTCCTGTAACGAAAAAATCACCGAGTGCAATGGGTTAACATTTCTCAAAATAATCAATCAGCGCGCATCCTGAACATGCCAAGGCGAGGAACTAGAAACCATCAAAAACTTCAGTAGAAAGAATTCAGACAAGAAACAGTGCATACGCAAATGCAAACACAGTTAAAGCACAGTAAAAAGTCTACAGTACTCTACGCATTCCAAAGGAGGGCGTAAATATTAAATATTAATATTTATTTATATGAACAATAATAAATATTTTTAGGGTTCGAGATTGAGTGCATGAGAACGATTGGGCGTTCCTCGAAAATGAGGGAAAATAAACAGTTGCTTCGGGTTCGGTTCGAGCCTTCAGATTGATATTTGATGTGCGTGCGGTGGAGCAAGGACATGGACTTGTATGGAGTATTTATGACTGTATCGAGTGCGAGCAACGAGCGAAAGTTTAGGAATGCGTCTGCGTTTGAAGTACCTGGCTCACCGAGGACGATATCACGTGACAAATGAGTGATCGAGAAAGAAAACCTGCGTATGAAAGAAGGGAAATTGCTAGGTTTAAATAAAGGTGCAAAACCGCGGGCGAGTCAGTGTCAATCAGTGTAAGAATCAATATGTAGAGTGCATAGAGTAGGCAGAGTGTGTTTAGTCGAGTATTAACGTTGTGTTAGCGAGACAGAATTAGATTAGCCTTAAAACTTTTAAATATAAATTATCGTTTGCATTAATCAAACCGTGTTATTGCGCGGTACATGCCTTTCCCTATTTTCTCTTTTATTTCTCACACATATATATATATTTCCATCGATCTTCGGCCCATCGTCGGCTATACAGAGACTCTGCGATTACTCTTTTTCAGGTTTTTCTTCGAAAAAGATGGATCTTTCCTACTGGGTCTGGTTAGTGGTGCGATGGAGGTGATCAGAAACTGTCAAGGGTCAGTGGTCAGAGAAACCTCGAGTCTCTGTATAGCCGACGATGGGCCGAAGATCGATGGAAAGTCACGGTCGTTGCCGATTTCGTTAATAATTATTTTCCTTCTATAATAATCAAGAATTTGTTCATTTCTTCGTTTTGAGTATAGATTTATGCTTTGAGCAATTTGTTATTAACAATTTTAATTTTGTTATTGATAATAGATTTGATAATGTGTACATGTTCTAGAAACTAAAACTGCGTTTGCATTTTCATAAGATAAATTTCCATGATACGTATACTTATGTATGTCAAAATATTTTGTATTTTTAGCTAAAATCAAGTATAACACGAAAAGTAAAAAATAAGTAAAAAGATTTATTCTCATCTTAAAATTTGGGTGGGAGTTTACTTTATATTAAGAAGTCATTCGTATTTATGTATCGGATAACGAAACTGTTTCAAATTACAAGTGATTTAGAGAAATTTCTTATAATTTTACGATTGGTGTGAAAAAGTACATAAAAACATATGGACTTAATTTATGTAAGAAATGAGGTTCAGTGGACGATGATTTTGGTGTCAATTGCACGTTACCACGGCCCCGATGAAGCTAGATGTGCGAACAATGGCTGCGTGGCAGCAAATTCTCGCTTATTGGTTGTCGATATATGTATATTTTATCATCTTCTTAACCCTAGTATTGTTTCTGAATGGCTTTTTCTACAAAAGAAAACCTGTAGAATACGCTACTGTGGAGCAAATTTGTGTCAGATAAAGAACTTTTTGTAAAAATGTACAAAAATATACAAAAAAGTACGCTTGGCGACTTCGATGATAAATTGCAATTATTCAAAAGCGCAAGTAATTACAATTATGAATATCGATAAACTCGGGAAATTTCGACTTAATTTTTAAGATAAGAATGAACCTGTTAACTTTTTTACTTTTCGTGTATCCTTCATTTTAACAAAAACTCGTGCATTTTTAGAAAAACTCAGATTTCTTGCAAACTGAGGGTGATAAAGCAATTTCGTGAATTCGTATTCAGGAAGGTAAGCTTTATAAGAATCGTCTAATGGATATTATAGATTAAGGAAGAAATTAAAGTTTGTTGAATAGTGTAATTAGTTAAAACTAATATTCTACGACGATTTCACGATGACCCCATGATGAATCCATATAATTCGCATCTACAAACATAGGAATTGTAAAATACATTTTTTTCAAGATAGACGAGGAGGAATGTGAAGAGGATGAAAAATAAACAAATATGTTATGCGTGATCAAAAATAATTGAGAAAATACCTGAAATATTATTCAGTGAATAATGTCATTTGCATACTTTATTTATGGAAAAGGAAAAAAATTGATTTTTCTAAAAGTTATTCTATTATTTGGGCATTTTATTTTTTATGCGGATAGAATGATGCTTAAGAGGATAGTTGACATTGCACAAACATACCTTTGTTTGTACAGAATCTTGAATCAATCAGAATACATCATTCTGTACCCGAGCGTAATAAAACTCCTGAAAGTTGTTCCTATATACGGAACAGCAATAAACATCGAATAAAGTATGATCATATTATTAAGCTAAATATTATATTAAAAATTCATGTAATACGTATTTTTTATTTAATGGTAATTGCAAATTATTGCAAACATAGTGTTGCGACGGCAATAATACTTGGAAGACGCGCCTCGTCGTCCTTCTTGAGGATCAACAAATTATGAAAAAAGACATCAGACGATCGTGAGAAGTGGAAGACATAAGACGGTTTGGAGAAATCAAACAGAACACATCGGATGACGTTAGCGAGAATTCACACAAAAAACATCAGACGGTTTTGGAGTTCAGACAAGACACATCAGACGTGAACTAGAATTCGAAGACGTAAGACGGTAGTTAGGAGAAAACGAGAAGACAGAAAACGGAAGACGGAAGACAAGACGAAAAACGGCAGAGGCGGAGACGATACAGCACACACACAAATCACGCATAAACAAATCATAATCGTGTAATAAAGTGTAAATACGAGCAAGACAAAGTGCTTTATTACAACACCTAAGTTCTCGGTCTTTCGTAAAGATTCGGCACAGTGAGAGAAGAAGAAAAACGTTGTCTAACTCTTTCGATACAAACGACGATTATAGTCGTCCTGAAGTAGACACTCCCTGTGAACTAATGATGATTATAGTCGTCAAGCAATACCAAAAAGTTCATTAATCTAAAACGTATTAAGGTATGATTTCTTTTCACAAATTCTTTACATTTGTAGGAGATTTTAATAAAGAGTCGTTTTGCTGGTTGGCGAGTGCGTCAAAAACGCACCCCTCGCTGTTTTATGTGTCCCCCCTCCGCGGCCTCGCCTTCACGTGTTGCTAGCCTCTGCGGCTGAGTTCCGGTCCAGACGCTCCAACTTGACGTCTAAACATCCCCATCTGTGGCTATTGTCCTTGGACCTGGGCGATGTCTTTCCAGAACTCCAACGAAGGACTTTCTCCCGCCGGAAGACAATGGGTGAAAGTTGCTCACACATTGCATACCGAAATTTAACCCCTTTCCGTACTTTGACGAGTCTGACTCGTGACAAGGATTTTAGTCCAAACATGAATATTACTAGCCAGACTCGCGAACAGAAAGTCGGCCAAATATGAATATCACGAACCAGACTCGCGAATAAAATGTCGGCCCAAACGTAAATATCACGAGTCACGCTCGTGGACAGCATTGGTCTGATCTGTTTACCACGCATTGACGCCTACCGTTTCGACTCGGATTTCGTGCAGCTAAATGGCACGGGAAGGGGTTAATTGATATATAACTTTTTCGACAAATCGGCTTTTATATCATAGTTTTTCCAGCCATTTTCCAGTATATTCGCGATAATTTGTCCCCTCAACAGAGGAATAATCTCAAAAGTTATACCGTATTGAAAAGTCTAGATCGTGCATGAGCAGCGTAAAGCAAATTCAAACGTTCAAACAGGTCTATACCTAACATTGGCAGCGCCTCTTTCGCTACTGTTCATAGGTTGATCAGATTTACAATTATTCACGAATTGTTCGTATCGTGCTCATTAGCTGTAACGACGAATAGTAGATGAACTGTCTTTTCCCTTTAAAAGCAGCTGTCCAAGTGTTTTCGACAGTTCTAATTAGCGTAGATTTAGATCTAAATGTTATCCGGTCACTGTGAGATAGCTAGTAACTAATATTGACATATACGATGCAACGGACGTACACGCATAGGTATAATTCAATGTAATAGTACCGAATAGTACCGATGTTACTTTCTTTTAATATTTCGAAATTTAAAAGTTTTTCAAAATATCGAATTCTACGGCATATTTAAAAGTCACCAATAACCGCGTTCATTTCTTGAATAATTACCAATATACTTTATTATATTCTTATATAACTTTTCATAAATAAAATTTGAATATTCGCGACATGAATATCTTTTAATATCATTCTTTTAAATAATACATTTAAAAATTATCTGAACCATTTATGATAGAAACTGGAAGAATTGCGTAATAAGGAACAGTAGAGTTTCGAGCATTCTCAAAAAGAATATGCAGTAAATATAACATATTGAAAATATACTCGCTTATACATATTCTGTATAGAAAACGTCCACGGAATTTTATCACGGTGAAATTCAGGATATAATGCGTTAAAAATCCGTGAATAAATTATTCACGACAAAATGGAAACTTGAACTATCGCTACTTTACGGAAATTTATCGCTGCCCTTGTGTATTTTTCCGACGTTAGGACCGTGTCGGGTTTGATTCTGTGTTCCTATCTCGTTGATTTGATTTCCTTGCCGATGTAAGTATAGGATGCGATCGATCGTTAGTGGTGTATATTTCTTTTGTTCTAGGTTAACAGTTTGGAGATTCGGATTTCTTGATCAGGTAATTCGCGTGTAAGTTTAGTGTGTTTTGTTCCTAATCGTGATATTATGTTTTCTTTTTTCTATTCACGGTTTAATACGGCATTCGTTGATAATATTTTTTGACTACTTTATGAATTTTGGTTCTTTTGATAGTTGCCCAAGTTTTGTTCCATTCTTCTTTTATATACTTCTTTAGGTAATTCATGCGCTCTAGATATGTTATCGAAGCAAGTGGTTTAACTAATAAGAGTAGTAGCTTATTCCGCTGCAGCGCCTGCTCTTTTATTTCCTGCTCTGTCTTGGTGCGATGGTGTCCAGATGATTCTTACATCTATGTTGCTCTATTGAAGAGGTTTGTGTATGTTTCTTGAACGTTAATTATGATTTCGTGGTTTTTGCTATTTATAAATAATAAGGCATTGATTTTAGAGTCTAAATGATTCATGGAGCCCGAGAACATGGTCACGGTTCGGATATTATTGGTGTGAGCACATTACGTGACTTCGGTAATAATTATCAAAACTTAGTTCCAGTAGGCTCTCTTTGATCGTATATTCGCTTAAAATGATAACATACGTTACTTCTGTGTCCGTTTTCGAAACATCTGTGTATATTTGGTGATGATGGTGTGGGCGTAGTTGTTGAGTAGTTCTAGGAATTTTCTTTTACATACCGTTCTATTCATTTGTTTATCTTTGTTTTTCGGAAGTATTAGTTGATGGATTCATGATGGTTCATGGTACGAGTTTTCTATTACGTTACGTTGGTGAAGATGGAATTCCATTTGCTCTGACTTGAAATGATCTGTTCGCGTGGAGCTTATGGAGATTGATTATGAGGGCTATGAAGGCTGTTTGCCATTGATATATAAATTACGAGGAGTTTTCGCAATTTTTATTTTCCATATCATATCGTAAACTTTTTCAATGCTCAGAGATAATGCGATGACAATATTCTGTTTTCTGAAACGTATTGCTGATGCAGAGTTCTATGATTATTTGTACGTTTGTGGTTTAGTGGTACTTTCGAAGATCGGATGTAATAAGTTTTTAACAAATAAGGGTGTCTTGCATTTATTATTTTTCCTAATAACTTGCATAATGTACTGGTTAAGGTGATTAGTTTTCTAGTTTTTACTTGTTTTTGTTAGGCTTGGGTATTACTGCGGCTTCACGTTAGTTGTTTGGAGCGATTTTGCAGGTCTAAACGCAATTATGTATATCTTGAAAAGATATGATATCCGAAATTGTGGTAAAATTTTTAATAACTCGTTGAGTATATCTTGTCTGGGTGCGGAGCTTTTTGTTACTGCCAGGGCCTGGTTAATTCGTTGGTAGAGATTGGATCGTTGCCACTGAAGTTGTTCTAATTCAGAATACGTAGCGTGTTCTTTAGGTAATATTCTTCGACAGTGTCATTGGCGAGGAAAGATAGTTTGCAGTTGTTGCTTGAGTTTGATTTCAATTTCGCTGCTAGAGTGTTGGCAAATTTTTTTTGGAAGCGTTTCGAATTTATTTCCGCCAATTTCGGACGAATAGGTTTTGTTATATGGGTAATTACCATTTATTGGCTGAAATCTTTTCCAAACGTCTTTACTAACCTCTTGGTTTTAGGGGTTAACGAAAATGTGTATTTTACGAAATTTATTTTACATATCCATCTCATCTTTGATAGTAACAAGTAAAACAGGTATTGTTTCGCGAGGCAACTCATGAATACGGTGAGAATAAATAAGTATTTTAGGTTTCAAGTAGATGTCACTGTCCGCTAGATTCTCTTTTTATTCAGAGTTAGAGGCTGAGCTATTAAAATGTTTATTTTGATTGATTAATTTATCAATGATCGATGGCTCAATGATTATGATTAACAGAAAAAAGAATCAACCGGTCAAGAATCGGTAATCGATTTGATCGAGTGATGAAATTAATCGCCAATCGTCGATTAAAAGAAATTAGAAATTACGTGTTGAAGTATCGACGCGTAAATCGATTGATAAAGTTAATCGACAATCATCGATGAAGGAAAGGTGATAATCGTTATAATCGTTAATCGAAGAAATTTATAATCGGATATCAATTGCTGACTTTTTTAAATGGTATTTGATTAAAATTCGATTTGAATGAAAATTTTATAGAAAATTATTTTGACCGCATTTGTATTTATTTTATTTTTAAATTACAATAAATATAACGAATGAAATGACAAAATAATATTTATTTATAACAATTTTTTATTTTTATTTATTTATTATTGTTGTTATTATTATTATTTTCTTATTATTATGTCATATTTGCTTGTGCGTCACCTTATTTTTTTTTTCAAATCACAGTCTAATAATTTATGACCTCTTAATAAATTCGTCATCCTACCAAACGAAAGAAGCTTGCGCAAAAATTGATATCAAAAGAATTATGTTTTACGTAATAAATACATTCTATATTTCTGAATATCGAATAAAAATGTCAGAAACGGTTGAACAAGATTCATAAAGTATTATTTTTACTACAAAAGGAATCGCAAAGACTAAGAAATACATATTGTCAGTTACTTGATTGATGATTAAAATTTAATTTTTCTTGTACATTAATGTCGATTAACGATTAAATATTTTATTCTTTCCGTACCTCAAAGTACAAATTTATAGTAGTTAGGAAGGAACAAATAGAGAGAAATAACGTATAAACGTTATTAATCATACTTACCGGAATAGTAACTATTATACTTTAATTAAAGTTATAGAGGAGGAATTCTTAGACAAAGCTACACACACGGATACTTTAATTACAGTTGTACAATATACTTGAAACATAGTAAAAAATGTATACGAACATGGTTTATATCCTACAGATCTATTCCGTTTTCGTATAAAGGTAATCATGATTGTGACAAATTTTATGCTGGTTTCACGAAAGCAACAAATAAGAGTGATATGCATAGTATTTAATTTACACTGTTGACTTGATTTATTTATTTCTGCAGTATGCACGATACTTATATTTCAAATATGAAATGTGTTAATATAGGGTATCCAAAAATTCACGCAAGATTTGAATTGTGCCATAAAGTGTTGCCAACGAAAAAAAATGACAGCGTGACAACTGACAGTTCAGGGTTATTAAGAATAAAGTTCTACATGAAAGAACAACGTGTCTTCGTTGTCGAGCAATATTTTAAGAATAACGAAGGTCTAGCAGCTATAATTTGCAATTCTCATCTTTAACGATGGGACTTATCTTCGTCTTGATGGCTTCGTTATTCGTCAAAATTATCGCATTTGAGATTCAGAAAATCCACGAGTGATCATTGAGAAATAAATGCGTCCACAAAGTGTCACTGTTTGGTGAGGATTTTGGATTAAAGGCATCATCGGACCATTCTTTTTCGCAAATGCGGCTGGTCAAGCAGTAACAGTTAATGGTGCTCGCTATCGTGGTATGATAATCCAGTTCTTTGCGCCTAAATTGCAAGATATGGATGTGGACGACATATGATTTCAACAAGACGATGCCACATGCCATACAGCCCGAAAAACAATTCAAGTATTGCTTGAGCTATTCCCTGGTCGTGTAATTCCTCGTTTTGGTGATCACAATTGGCCGCCCAGATCATGCGATTTAACACCGTTGGACTTTTTTCTTTGAGGTTTTCTGAAGTTTAAGGTTTATGCTAACAAGCCCACGACCACCTACGCATTGAAGGAGAAAATAGGGCGGAGTATCAACGAAATTCAGCCACATTTGTGCAAAATGATCATGAAAAATTTCGACCAAAGTGTGCGTATGAGTCAACCGTGAAGGCCATTTACTCGATATGCTATTCCATATATAATATTACACTGTATACTTTATGAGTCAATAAAAAATGTACAACTTTTAATTAAAAACTTGTGTTTTCTGTCAAAATTATTTCTTGCGTGAATTTTGGGACGTGCTATACAATATAGAGAATCTCTGACATAGGAATAATTTATCTTTTTCTTTCTTTTTCTATCTTCATTAAATTTTTATTTGGTAAATTATATTAGCAGTTCGATGGATACCACGTAGATGTTTCTCCTGTAGAAAGCATCGAAGAAAACTTGTTGTCATTGTTATACGAAGTCTTGGAGATACTTTTTATGCAGTTTGTTGAATAGTTCGGAATCGTAAAATCGTAAAATTACTAGCTACAACATTCGGACGATTGTCTGATATTTGTTACTCGATCGTGTCATTTTTTCTGCGACAATTTTAATTTCGATGTCTTTACGAATTTCCTAATTTCGAACGTATCAAAGGGTATTTTTTTATCATTATAAGGATAATTGACAGTTGTGCTTTTGAAACGTAGCGGAAATCTCCAACGGTTGAGTGATCTAGACACTTATAAATGTAGGACCTGTTAGAAAACCGTAACGGTGTCTTTTGCATTTTTATTCCACGACGGAACGCTTTGGTGCTATTTTTTAGAACGGTTTGTCCGATTCTTTGTAAAGAGTTGAAGTGATCTTATTTATTATTCTATGTTACGGATCCAATCCGTTTATTCGTAGATCGTTGTGGCGGGCACGGGTGTTGGTTTGTAAGGTCAACGTGTGTAGTAGATCCGGCTTGAATTTACCAATAAATTCGATAGACTTTGGCTCGGTGATTCAATGATCGGACGATGCCACACGATCCTTGAGACAATTGTGTCCGGTTTGATTATATAGCAAATAAGCACTCAACGGTGAATGATTATTCGCAAAGGCTTGTTGAGTCGCTGAGAATGACCCGTTGTGGTCTGTTTGGATATTGATCAATGTTTCGTCGTGGAACAAGGAAGACCCGTTACGGTCTTCCAACAGCCAGGTCTTAGGGTCGAATAATTCGGCATCGGAATTTTCCGCTCCATGCCTTCAGCATGTTTCAATGCTTTACCTTTTTTCTTTGACTTCTCGTGTCGCGGAACACGAGAATCCTGGAAATCCCTAATTTAACGAAATTAGGCGACGGCTCTTAAGACTTGGCTGACAATAGGCCTGAGGGCTCCACGTGGTCCGCACACGTTGGAAGCCTCAGGCCCTCGCTAGGGGTAACAAACGACCGATGGGGTCACCAGCGCGCGGGTGGACCCCAGGTACCCCACCTTGGAGGAGAGGGTTTCCTCCACTATCGTTGCTTTTTGGGGGAACCTTCCCTTTCTCCAAGGTCACGGATTCGCGAACCAAGGGAACGCCCTTGGTCAAAAACACTTCCGTACGAGTCCTGAGAGACACGGGTTCTCTCCAAACACTTCCGTCCGAGCTCTCAAAGACATCGGTCCTTTCTAACTACTTCCATACGAAACATCAGAGACATCGCTTCTCTTGAAACAGTTCTCGTCAAATCAGCAACACGCCACGGTTCTTTTCGAAACGTCGACCGTCGTAGATACGACGCTTTTCTGCTCGTGCAACTTAAACAGTTGCCCAATATTAATTTGGCGGGCAACACGTGTCGTAGTCGCGAGACGGCCTTACAACCCGTCGGAAACACGAGAGTTTCGATCGCGAGCGATGTGTTCGCTCTTATCTTTCATGAACTACTGACTCTGCGAATCACGATCTTCCGAAGCCAAACAGTGAACAAGGACCGTCAAAGGAAAAGAGTTTTTCTGCTTGGCAGATATTCGTTCCGAGAGTGAATCAGTTGCCCCCAAAAAAGGGAGGAACGTCTTCCACGACAAGGTCGCTGGTCCTTCAGAGTGAAGTTATTAGAAGGCCACCCGTTGGTAACCCTTCTTGAAAGGTGACCGTGAACTTATGGCTTCGAAATTCGTGGGTATCGCACATGGCCTGATCCTTTCTTTTACAGGCCCATTTTCAGCCAAATCCCAAGTGATGTTGTCTGGTTTATAAAATTAGGCGCTGAAGAATGCCCCGGGTTCGGTGATCCGAGGAAATAAAGAACGTATCAAATGGAAACTACCGATTATGAAATAAATCAGCACTTAGAGTCTGGCTGCTAGAAGATCGCAACGGATCTTCTAGGTCTGGAGTTTGTCACGCGATGGGACAGCGTGCAATATAAAAACCCTAAACATTCTGTGTACTTGCTCAATTGTAACGTGCTTATTTCTAAACCCAAATTGATTGTTGTTAACAATCAAACAATAATTAGATTCATCTCCATATTTGTTCTTTTCATTCTGTCCAATATGAGTTTTACCAGCAGTTTTGATAGTATAACTAATAACGTGATGACTATACAGGATGGTGTGTAAAAATAACCTGTCTTATCTTTCAGTTGGCAGGAAAGTATTTGGTCCATGGTATAGTATTAAATATTATGTGGAAGTTTGTTTATAATTTTACCGATAACTTCGATTAGATCGAAATCAGGAGTTTTATCGGTCTATAAGCTTTTCAACTTCTTTTATAATAGTTCTTGGCATACCTTGAAGACGATTGAGTGTTGTTGAAACTACAATGTCATGTTATTCGGTAAAAGCGTGAACTTTTTCAAATGTACTCTTTGCTCAACTGTTGTCTTTTCGAATAGTAACGTAGTAATGAAACGGCCGAACTTTTTAGTTCTCTGATGGCTTTCCATAAGAAATAATTTCTGTCGTAATGAAGGATAAGGTGGAAATATATGGTGATCAAGAACGAACTCGATTGTTGGTAAAATATCAGAGTAAATAGTACGCTCGCTATCGTTAGATATATTAACTGCAGAATTTATGGTTTGATTAGAGATTTCTGTTTTGAAAGAACGGCAATTTAATTCATATTCAAATATCGAACCTCAACGTAAACTAACGAGTTTGTAAGATCGATATGGCAAGGTAAAGAAATACTGTCTAATAAAATAAACACGATCGCTAAAGAAGCGATACAGTTAATACTAAATCACCGTAATGAAAAATTTCACGTAAGCAATATTATACTTGCGATCTTAAAAGCTAAGTCCATTATTTTGTGCAAAAGTAACGTTGCTTTTACATATCTTACAAATCACCAAAAAGGAGATTATGGAAATTTCAAGATGTAATACCCGAAAGTTGTGCAGACAATAATATAGATAATTCTTCGAATCCAGCAATATTCGTTGATAGACATATAATATTTTCGACAATATACGTTGACATTTCAGAATTATTATATATATAAATTTCAACGGAATCGATTTGCTTGAAATTCTATCAATCACAAAAACAACACGTTAACAGAATAGCTTAACAGTATTCTCACTAGTACTTTACGATTTCTAGTAAAATTCGCATAAGTGGTGCATCTCAGTACTTAATGCTCAATGTTTGCACCCGTGCGTGGTGATACCGTGTAAACTATGCATCGTCGATGATAAATTTCACCGATGTAGCCAAGGGGAACGCGCTTGTGCCCCACCACATTTCCCATGGGATATAATTTTATGTTTAATTTTTATTTATTTACTCACATTTTTGCAGAAAATACTACACACGAAGATGATTAAAAAAAATTGACATATAAAACCTATGTAGACATATGGGATACAGATATTGAGCTGTAAATATACTCTAATGGTACACATGGAATGAAAAAATTAGAAAAGACAAATATTTTCAGTTGAGGAGGAAGTAACAAAATTTGCTAAAAAAAAAGAGAGAGACACGAGAAACGGATAAATGTACATACCAATAATTTAAAAATCTTCTCATCTTTATGCTTGGGTCTTAATGAGTTAAACAGATGGTGCCGCTTGAACATTGGACTGTATAAAAACTTGTAGACTAGATACTATAGTCAATTCTTTCAATAAATTGTGACAGCAATTATTATCTTTAGCGACGTAAACTGTAGGTGTATTTAAAAAAAAATTTGAAATCTTTTTGCAGCCTCTTTGAATAATAAAGCGCACTACAAATCCATGAAAAGTCAAGAAACGAGTATGAGACGCAGAAAGTAGCACAGCCAAATATGTTAGCTTTCATTTTAAACTCAGGTTTGAGATAGTACATTCCTTAGCAAATTTTAGTTATTTCTAAAAATTTTCGAACCGAAGGAAAAACGACCTCGGTGACAATGGATTGTATACTTGCTATATCATAATTCATAAAATACTTATTGTACGACCCGCGCTGTAGTATACTGATTAAGAAGGATATTAAATTTCTACTCTTATAAAGATCCTCTCGAACCGTTCTCTACGGTATACATTATAATTTAATTTACTCCTTAAAAATTGCTTTGTGTGGTGTATTTATAATTTATCGTTGTTTTTGTAAGAATATTGTAGGTTTGAGAAGGACGGGAGGAGATCACACACAGGAACAAATATATATATATATATTACACATCACCAATGATTAATTATTAATAACATATTTCAAAGATAACAAATATGCTAAGATTAAATCTACTCGCTAACACTCTTTACCGCACACTGCCACGCTGGCAACTCACTGACCTCTCGCAAGTCTCTGATACTCTCAATCTCGTACTAGCAACAAGTCTCCTGCAACCACTGCTCCCTTACTTCTCCACTATTGCTTTCTCCACTACTGCTACACGACTGTCTCGTCTGTGTCCTTGCACCCTTATTTTAATCTTGCACTCTGTCTTCTTTCATGCTCACACTTTCTTCCTCGATCACGCATTTCGCACGCAACCTCGGTGGACCAGGTACTTGGAACACTCAGTACACGTTCCTAAACTTTTACTGAATGCTCGCGAATATCCCTCATAATCGATCCTCTCGCACGCGGCCACTCGTTCTATGTCCCAAATACTCTTAATATTCTCTCAGGATTGCACTCGTTCCATTCCTACAATATACTTCGATGAAATAATAATTAAGTATAAGATGAATTTAAGTAAATTATTATAAAATTAACATGACGAACACAGTTTTGCTTGTACAATTTTAAAAATTAATGTTCTCGAATTACCATTAGTTGTCCAGTATAGTTTGTTTGTGTTGTTATACTATAGATGTATAATTGTGGATTTTTGGAAAATATGGCTTAGTAAAAATGGTAAAAATTAAAAATAAATCAATTGTTTAAAAGGTAGAACGTTTATTTCGAAAACAATCGGTTGTCACGAGACTGGTAAAAAGTGGTTGACAGTAAGAATGTCAGAGAATGATAAAGGAATTTGAGAATGATTCTAAATGATCCAATACTGTATTGTCAGTGAATGGAGAAATTCTCGAGATGTGAACGATAGAAATATTTTGGGATTGTTCTTATGATAAATAGCATTCTCATATATGTGTTTTATAACGGTGCATTCCACTTTTATATTATTCGAAGCTGTATAAATTTAGTTGTGACATTTCCTTATCCGAAATTTCATACTTCTTTAATTTTTATTATATTTTTGTTGACATGTTCACAGTTGAATTTACATCGGGACATCATCAAATTCTTACAAACAAGCATGACGTAGTATATGTACGCTGTGGTATTTGAACGAAATACGATATGTTTATGTATATAATATACTCTGAGAAATTAATACCTTCGTTAACATAAATTTTAGGGATAAGATAAACGATTCTTTTCGCAGAAATCTATCATTAACATTTTATCCTCTAAAGATGTTTTGTCACGGAAATTCAGTATTCTATTTATTAAAGCATTTTTTTTATTTCTCAAACTTTTATACGAGAAATTTCATATTTATTATTGGTCTCGTCTGTTTTGATGGTTCTAATTAGGACATCTTGCATCATCGACATACTTTTACTTTCTACATTCGCGATTTACGAATAGGATTTTGCTTCATAGTGTTTATATGCATCCGAATAATTTTGAAAATTATAAAAAGTCAAAAATCTGAAAGAAGCGATTTTACCACTTATTTATGCTGCGTTCGTTTGCATCGTGGCAAAATTACGATAAAAAAGCTACTTTTGGCAAAATAACAAAAAATTCAACCACTAGATCGAATTTGCAGTTTCATTGCGATTAATCTTTTAATTTTTGATACATTTAAGGCACATCACCTGAATACTTTGAAACAAAATATACGTGACTTAGGCCATTTAAATAATCACTACCACATACATTTTCTTCTTCGATGGAAAATTTATTATAGACATTTTACCAACTTTTCGGTTCATTTTCAACTCTTATTGATTATAAACCTGTTCAACTTGTGATTTAGGTGCATGGATATATTAATTTCCGATAAATTTATTCTTGCCAATTCCTTCGACTAACAACCAAAGGTCAAAACCATATGAAAATTTTAGTTAATTAGAGTATACATTCCCATCGATAAGGTTTTTAAAGTTTATGTTTTATAGAAATTGTAATAGTTAGATATCTATAGTTTTGAAACTGTACATCCTTGTGTTACTCGTTACGAGGTGAGTACAGAAGTGCTTAGAAATTTAAGTTTTCTTGCAATACTATGGTATATTATATAATATTACGATGTATTATTTATTAATTGTACTCTAAGGTTAGTATCTACGATGTTAAATATAAATTAACCTTGACATACTTAGGAATCATTAAAAACTACACAAGTGTAAATTTTACGTTATAAGTAAGAAACAGCGTAATTATTTTATCTTATCGGAGAGTTGTATTATTCATTTTCGGTAAATATAGATATATGAGCTGCAGACAATATAACGACTAGCAATAAGTAACAATGATAACCAATAAAGCAAACATACGGGAATTGATATAACACGAATTGTAAACATAAGTGTGCTATCTACCTAACAAGACTTGCACGTGTAACGATTTAATAAATTTTCGCGATAAGATCATGGGTAGTAAACTCAATTTTATTGTAACATCAATTTCACATTTATTCTCTCGTGGCTATTGTATTTGCTCTCCTGTGACATACGTATAAGAAGATATCTTTTGTTATAATATATAACACATCTAACATTGATTTTTATAATCTCCGTAATTTATCCAAATTTAATTTCCAAGGAAGCTTAATACGTAGTACGATATGTTTATTCTGTAGTATTCTGTTGAACAATTTTCATAATTTCTTATAATTTTATTCATAATTGAACTATATCTAATATGCAGTAATTTGTTGATTCAAATTTCGTAAGATTTAATTATCCTAACTTGAAACAAAACCTCGAGACATGGTTGTTAATATTAATTCCATTTAATTTTGGATTAGATTATATAAGAAATAAATGTTTATTTACGAGCGATAAATTTTGATTTACATCCCGGAGTTCAGGATAATTTAAAATTCTAAATGCTCCGGTAGTTTACAATTCTAAATCCTGGATTCTGATTCGATCGGAATCTTTCGTTCCCTTAAGTTTGCTCATGAGCTTATTACCTTAGCCGTATCTAAATATTATATTTTAAATAAACATAGAGCTAACCATCGCGATCTTTGTACTATTTCGGAATTTATTCCTTTATTATACTCTGCTATGTTTTCAACTTGAAATACCGAAATATATGAGATAAATTAACGAAGTAGATGAAATTTTATAATGAATGAATTTTCAAAAAAATATGAACACGTGAAAATTTAATGCGTAAGCTACCCAAAAAAACAAAAATTTAATCAAAGACAGAAACTAAATTCGCAATCGTTGACTGTCCACTCTTCTCGGTTATGAAGAACCACAGTAGAAGTTTTGAACTCTCACTTTTGTTCGCGAAAATATATTGAAAAATTTGCCATCTTGGTTCTTAGTAGTGATATTCCATTTTGGAATTATAGGATCATACGAATGAGTAGAAAATTATAGATAGAATTGCAAAGAAACATGTAGCATTATTAGAAAAACTGGATGTACGCATACGGTACAAATGTTATTTAGCGTAATTACATTTTACGTAACGTGTAAACACACGATTGTTCTGGAAGGAGAAGATGCCAACAATCTATCAGATAATGCAGTAATATCCTATTATAAATATTCTTTCAATATTTATTTGATAAAGAGAGATTCATGAATTTGAAAAGAAAAAGAAAACAAATATTTTAAAAAACCGCAAACAAGAAAATTAAGAAGTACATGGATAAAAAATTTATACAGAACACGAGCTATTTTAAAGTAGAAGATTTGCTACGAAACATGCAAATTCTAACAGGTATATAAAATTCTATCAAATCAAGGAGAGATAACGCATAGTTTTAAGTACTTCTTTCAAACGGAACTTAAAAAGTCACATTTAAATATTACATCTAGATGTGCAATTAAGATAGTAAAGCCAACTACCTATATTAATTTTTTTATATTTATGGCGAATCCATAAGAATTTTTTTACGAAATTAAAAACTTTTGATACAAATCAAAAAAGGTTTCATTGCTCCATTCGCGATGTAGCAAAATCGTAAATAAATTCAGGTACTGCTTTTCTATAAGAGGAAACATTCTTTGATTTTCATTATTGTAGAGCATCAGTTAGTTATCTTGCATCAAATTTCAATAAATTGAAAATATGTAAACGTTCTTTTACAAACAAAATATATGCAGAAAAATTTATACGGAATTCAATGTCCAAAAAGTATATTTCTATGGCTGTACGGAGAAACACTGCATGCCACATATTTTTACTTTCAAGAAACTGTCATTTAAAATTTTGATCATCGATACTCATTAATGTTTAAATAAATTATATAATTTTTTTGAAAATATAAACTTTGTTTCTATCAACTGTTCTCTGATAATTTACAATGAATAAACAAAAATTTTTTGAAATCGCGACATGTAGCATTTTTCCTTAGAGCCACAGATTTGTAATACTCGTAGACTAAAAGCAAATCAAATATTTGATGAAATTAGGTGCAATAAAGATAATGTTCTTCAAAAGAAATTCAATGAACAAACGTAAAAGAAAAGTATAAAAAGATTTTATAACTAGGAATTAAATAATGGAAGTGATTTGTAATGATCGTAAAAATGCTTTTGCTCTTTAATATACAGATGTTTTCTATTCTATTTATAAATGAAAGTTTACAATTTAGTAGCTTTGTCTTTTGGTATTTTTTAAACAAAATTATTTACTATGAAATGTGACACAAATATACGCTTAAATCTTCTTTTCCGCTGTATTTGTTTCTACGATTCGCAGTTACACATATTTTTAACAACCTTTTTTATATATATATACGGTTCTTTAAACATATTTTTTAAATTTATTTTCCTTAAGTTTTAATTATTTGTATACAATTCATAGAAAGTGTTACGAAAATCGCACGTGTTTTGAAGGAATACTTTAATTTCTTCTTTCAGATAGTATACCGTACAATGATGTTGTATTTTTTTTCCTTTTTTTTTAATTCTTCTACTTGTATTAATTGACGTTCCTTTGTCAAAAGTTTTATATTTTGTTAGAAATCACTTTTTATTTAATTTTTACTTTGTTTATTTGATACGCACCCATCGTATAGAAAGAAACCCATATGTATGTAATTTGTCCTGAATTCAATTCTTAACAAAATTTGTACAAATAATCGCATGACAAGGAAATCTATACCACAGCTAGATGCGTATTGATATCTTGCAAAAGGAAAAGATATCAATCTTATCATCGATGATTTCTTTATACTTTCTGAATAATGATAAACGTAAAATTGTCTACCCTATATTCCTCTGTAACATCAATGTGCGATTTGAGGGATTCTTATGTTTCATAGGAAATTTGATATTGCAAAGTTCATTATTCATTGGATTTGTTAATCTTTAAGACTTTGATAAGAAATGTTAATCGGTGATGTATATTTGCTCGTTTTCGTTAGTGTTAAGGGTTTATAACGCAAAGAAATAGTAGCCAGTGGGAAAACTGTATAGACGTTTATTAAACGGGCTAATGGTTAGAACTGGCCTGTCTGTTTAGGGCTACGCAGGTGAAAAGACGTCTCCGCAAAATGGGAGATAAAAGACAAAACGTAGGGGAAGGAATCGCACCTACATCGCTAGGATGCAGAGTTTATTTTGGTATTTAGTTTTTACAACAGTTAGTGATATCTGATTATAAAGTTCATTGTTATACATAATGATTATTCACAGCTCTCTCGTGTGTCGTTACAATGAAACACGATTTTTCTTTCTCGAGTATTTAATAAAGAAGAAACTACATCCTGCTAACTAAATAGGTTCCCCAACTTTGTAATTCTTCTACCTCTGATTTTAGTTATTAATCTTGTCGATAGGGTGGCATTTCAAAAGAAAGTCTCCTTTAATAATATTTAATAGATAAAACGCAAGTTTTACATTACATTCTTAAAAGTTTGTTTAAGTCAGTATGTGAGGTTTTCCATGAATTCGCAATATTAATTATTCGCGATATAAATTAGTTTATAACAATAGCTTATTTTAAAAGATTAATAAAACGCAGGAATTTCGCGTATCCAGTAGTGTAGTCAATACAAGAGATAAAAGAGTGAAAAATAATTTGGTATGAAACTTTAGGAATGCAATAACTATGGCATCGGTATTCTATAATCCCCGGAATCACTGTAGCCAAAATACTTTAAAAGGTCATGAAAAGATTTTAGCTGTTATCTATTAACGTCTAGTACAAATAATCGTGATTACCGTTGCGTAATAAGTATTTCAACGCATAATGAAAACTAGATCTTACGATAAAATCCATTTTATGAAGGGATATCTTTAGGAAGAAAAGAGATAATATATACATATCGGAATAGAATATGCAAGACATGCATATAAATATGAAAACGGACACTTGGTGTAAATATTTATTGTAAACGCTTGAGATCAGAATGCGAGCCAAGTGCATGACCAGCCAAGGTTACGTAGGTGGCCATAACCGAGCGGGTCTGGGAATATTTACATACACAGTTTGCCTAGATTAACTGAAAGAAGATGCGAAAGAAGGAAAGAGAGGACATGCAGGTGTTAATGTAGGGTGTTCCTGCTGTTAGTTAATCCAAAGGCAGTACCATCGATCACGCCGCAGCGATAACTCGTCTTCACACTTTCATTTTCAGTTTACATACGTAAGTATACACTTTCATATATTTACACACATCCGTTGCTATGTGTACAAGTAAATATGTATATAGGTCTCGGATGTGAAAGTGAAGACCGGTCGACAGATCACGCATACCGACACCGCATTATCGCACCGGTATGATCGACGATACTGCCTTAGGGTTAACTAGCGAGAGAATTACCCTATGTATGCATGTATGTATGTATATTATGCGGAAGTTACGTACACGAATTCATTTTTCATTCATCATTTTACGGAGTAAGGATTTTACGACTGCGTTCGTATCGCGATATGTGGAATTTTATGTTTGCAAATGTTTAACTGTAATTTTACTTCGTATTGCAAGTATTTTATAACTCTACCTTTTTATTCTTCCGAGAGTAGCGAAATAAAAATTCCAACGCGAATAATATAATTAAAATTTGCGAGTAAAATATTAATGTAATATAAAATATTAAAATAAATATAATATAAAATAAAATTAGTGAAATATTTTATTACTTCCTCATACTCGTCATAGTAGTATCAAAATATAATTTTTGCAAAAATTAATTGTAACGAAAAAATAAATGAATGAACAAAAATTCAATTAAGATTTCGAGATGCATATACAGTCTCATAGAAGTAATAGAACAACCTCTGAGAAGATATATCGATGTTGAAAAATCACCGAGTACTCGTGCACTTGTTTGCCGTAAATTTTATTATCGATATCAATTTTTACTCTGATAATTTCTTAATATGACTAAACGTATTTATATTACGCGATAATAATACAGCAAACTTGCAATTATCACATGCATATTTTACAATTATAGTAACAAATGTTGTCTCGAATTGTAACAAATGTTCGATATTTAAAATTTTGATTTCTATTTTTCTACGATTATAATGGAAAATATAAAATGCGGAAAGCGTCGATAAATTATACCCAATAAGTTAGGATAAAATTTTCATTTGTTTACCTTTTTGCATTTTTTCAGATTTACCTTTGATACCGGAAAATGTGCAAATTAGACAGCAAAAGAACAATTTAATTCTGCTAACTTGGTATAATTCCAAGACCCAACGTACAAATGAATCTATGGGAAACAAAGATGTGAGGTATCTGGTGGAAGAACGACATTTACTTGGTCCAAGGTACTTGGAATCTAGATTAAGTTCTTGGACGGTCCGTCACGTTTCAACGAAATCACATGCAACGCTTCGGGAACGATTAAAAACAGGTCACTGGTACCAGTTTCGTGTAGCAGCTATTAATGCAAATGGTTCTCGAGGATACTCTGAACCATCCAGACCATTTAAAACGAGAGGTAAGTTGGATTATTTATCTTTCTCTCTTACAAATCCCTTTTACTATCAACTTCTGTTTATCTAACTGTTTACCGTATAATATCGTTTTATATCAATAAATTCCAATTGCTAAAATACAATGGTTTCAATCCTTATGACAATAACCACAATTTTTGTACTTTTCTATAACATCGATATATGTATATGTAAGTTTAGTTCAAGTGCTCTTGCTTGGATAAATTAAAGAATTCCACATTTTTCTCGTTATTCTCGGATAAACTTTTTAAGGAATAAAAAGAGAGAATGAAAAGCTTCCGTGTTCAAAAATTAGATTCGGTTTATAACAGTTTCGCTATTTTTTAAAATTACCGATAAATACTTTATAATACATTTTAATCGTGTCGAAAACTATTCAATGCCTCGCGTCATCTAGATATTGAATTAATTTTCTTTTTCTTTCTTCTTTTTTAATAAGGCGCATTAATGATGCATGGAAAAGTGTTTGCGATACTTGAAACACGTTGATAGAAAATCACCTGCATTCAGTGGGTACAAATTAGCGTATCCGTTATAGAAATGGATCCATTTTGTACGCTGAAACGGACAAGAGGAGAAAGAAAAGAGAAAAAGGAGAAAGAGAATATTCTTGTTTTTTACATAGATTAGAATAAAATTTTATCAAAAGCTTTCGAGGATCATGCGGGAATTATTTGAAATAAGCATTATCGTCTTTTGGTTTAAGAATACATTTTGAACTATTTGACAGTAGTTGGTCCAACCAGAATCACAGCGACATTCGTATCAAATCATTTTTCCACAACAATTGATCGAAGTTAATCACTCGAACGCCATATGAAATTATCCAGCAACCGAAATATCGAGGTTTATGCAGTACAATCTCGATTATCTGCATCTTCGTTATTCCAATTTTCCATTATCCGGATATAAATATTCGAAAATAAATATTCTCTACTTTTAATTCCGATAGCTGTAAATTTTTTATCTCGTCGCTAAATTAAATATATTTTTATCATTTTTTCAATGTTTGTTTCGATTACATTTAATTCTCTTCTAGTTTCAACTCCACTGTTTTACTTACAATAGATGTGGTACGAATGAAATGCATACGTGCTATACACTAAACACAGACGAAACATTGAACTCGGGCATTTCAGATATGAACAATACGTGTTTCAAAATGTAAACATTATTATGTATAATATTTTACGACTCGCAATGCTGTGAATGCATGACTCATTCCGTTGCTTCGGATAATCGATTTTTCCGATAACAGATATTCGAGATATTCATTCCTCGTTTTACACTGCAGATAATTTCTCCATTTACTTTTTATATTATATTTCATCATGGACTTCTTATACAAGGTATCCATCTACGCGATCTGAAAAAAATATACGTATACCAACCAGTCGCAAATTTTGCATTCAGTTTCCGGTTTCTAGTTAAGTGCTTTTCTATTTTACTTGCAGATATAACATCATTTGCAAAAGTACAGTACAAAATGCGCGTAAAGAAAATCATAATATATCCATTACCTATTTCCATAAAATTATACATAGTAAATAAGAAAAATTATCGACAATCTTAGATATAAATAACGTAACTCAAATATTTTGAGCGACGAAGATAGTGGTTTTATTTTATTTGACAAAAGCAAGAAATTGGTTGCTTTAAATTACAATATTCGAAATGGCAACAAGTGCAATTTTCGTTTGTTTCTTTGAATTTTTATTATTACTGTGGGGGTTCTCCCCCACCATCGTTTGAGTTCAGCTGGTCGCAGGTATCCTAGGTGACGGCGTAGCTAAAAAGGACGGAAAGAAAAGGAAGGGATCCGTTTCGTCCTGGGCCTGCTAGCGGACTCATCGGTAAGGTTACCCTAGCAGGCGCTGCTTTGGACACTTTTTTTTTTTTTTTTAAACACGTTTATTGTGCAAGGAAATCTTTACAAATATATGAATTCAAAGAAAACTAAAAACGTATAAATGGTTATACATGACAACTTAGGCTGCGAGATCGATGGCTCTAACATGAAGCACTCGCGATCTTAAAACTAAACTTAAACTATCGCGCTTATCGCTTTAGGATAATATATACTTAAGAACTATCTTATATTAGGTCGCGTGTTTGGCTGTGTATAGAAAAGGCACGAAAACTATACAGTATATGACTTTAAACGGGTGAACTAGATTAATAACTAAATAAATAAATAAATAAATAAATAAGGGGGAGGAAAGGAAGGCGGAGGGGGGAAGGGTACATAGATTTTATTTATTCAAAGATTATTCGATACAATACTTATGAGTATGAGTAATCTGAAAAATTACGAAAGACAAAACAAAAGTGACTAAGTAAAAGTATGAAAGAGGGAAAAACAAAAATTAATCTTCTCCCCGTCAGGGATACTAACCATTATACTAACGAGGGTCTTCTGACCGGTTTTATTTATTTACTCGTACATGAAAGTTTACAATATTTTTAACAAGTGTATAATTTGTGTTAAAGCGAATCGAGTCACCAATATTTTTTTACGTCTTCCCGGTATATTTTTGACACTTTCATGTTAATTTTCGACGCGTTGTTACAGTTGCCGTCTGTGTTATACAGAATTGCTGTGTTGCCCGCTTTCCTAGTCACGTGATAGATGAAGGGTACATTTTCGCTATTCTGAATGTACCCCTGACCATCAAGATGTAGAAAAGCTTCTGGGGGCGTGTATCCCGTGTATCGGGTTTTCTCTAAGTATTGCGAGTTGGGGTAAACGGAACTGTTTATTAAACTATTACTTTTCATATTTCTAATCTTTGCCCAATAATTTCGGATCAGTTTGAGCATGAATAAGTCTACTCTGACTATCTCCGCGTATTCGTAAAGTTTATTGTTTCTGATTGATTTTGTGAACTTTGACTCCGGAGTCCGATATTTGCCAAGACAGGCTCTGAGGCGTTTCCTCTCGAAAATCCTCCGTTTCTCTATCGTACTTGCCGTTACGTTGAACCATACGGGGCAGCCATATGTCAGTATCGATCTTACAAGTGTTCTGTAGCAAATAATTTTCCTTTTCGCGCTTAGCAATTTCGAATAAAACAGACGTTTGTGAATGGCAAATGCTTTCTGAGCTTTCTCGATCTGCGTTTGGACATGGTTGATAAAGTTTAACTTGTAGTCCAGATGTACACCTAAATAACGAACCACGTTTTTATTCGTAATTTTTACGCGATCGTCTTTTCCGACGTGTAATTGAAAGTGTTTCGAGTGCGTCCGTACGTCGTTGTTCGCGTTCGAGAACCGTGATATATTTGGCCTGAATAAAATGGTTTCGCATTTACTCGTGTTGATCTTTAACTTCCACGTGTGGAAGTAATCTTGAATTCTTTCGAGGATTTCTTGCAATCGCGTTTTCAATTTCGAGGTTCTACTATCTCTCATATAGATTAGTAAATCGTCTGCGAAAGCTACCGCGAATTTATTGGGATCGTTATTTAGGTCGTACATGTGGAATAAATCGCTTGTGTATATGCTAAACAAGATGGGGAAGTTGACAGTGCCTTGCTGCAAGCCATTTTCAATAGCAAAGGTTTTCGGGGACGAGCAATTGTTTTCCGTAACAATGAATTTTTTACCGTGTAACATATCCCAGATCATTTTGACAAGTTGTGGTGGAAAGCTCCTATTCGTGAGTTTAAAGAGGAGACCGTCCAGTCACACCGTGTCAAAAGCTTTCTCCAGGTCTATTAGGAGCGCGCCTACGCATTCGCTGACGTTTCTCGCACAGCAGATGTCCGATGTGAATTTCGAAATCGCGTGTACGGTCGAATGTTGATACCTGAACCCGAATTGTGTCTCTGGGATAATACTATTTTCGTCACAGTACGTTGTCAGTGCTTTGTTTATGACAGTTTCGAAAACTTCGCTGATATTCGCTAGAAGGCTAATAGGTCGGTAATCCGTTGAATTACTTCCCTCTTTGTCTTTTTTCTTTATTGTAATTAATTTTGCTGTTTTCCAGGCGGTGGGAAAATACATTCTATTCAAGCAATTATTGAATAGGATCGCGTACTGCAGTGGCAGGTTTTTGAGCGCAATAATAGGAATGTTGTCGAAACTGGAGAATTTTTTGTTATTTAGTTTTTTGAACGTTAGTTTCAATTCTGTGAATGAGGTGAAGTAGTCCGAGGGTTCGCGTGTGTCGTTTGGATCGTCCGCCGTGTTGTCGTTGTCGAACGTGCAGACAATCTTGTCGTTGAGTCGGTCTTCTAAAATGTCCTGTCCAAGTTTGTCGGTTTTCTGTCGAATGATGCGAGAAAGTTGGCCTTTTCCCATGTGTATGTTTTGAGTGTGCACTGATTCGAAATGGTTACCGAGTACGTTTAGTTTATGTTGTGTGTCAGTAATAAGAACGTCAGCCTGGCGAGGGTCGAATCGTACGTTTGCGTCTCGAAGGAGGTGTGCATTCGCCACAGGAATTTTTAAGGTTCCTATGGCTCTTGCCTCCTTCGGTCGGAATATACTATTAATGGCCTGAAAGAATTTCGACGATTGACGCCGTGAGATACTGAAAATTTTCTTTTTCCAGAAGTTATTCACCGAATCGTGGAAAGCTTTCTTAATATTGTAGGGTATTTTTAGACGTCGCCAGGTATAGAGGTCCCGTTAGCGTCTGGCGGCCAGACGAGTCTTGGGAAGTTGGGGCCAGGCCACGTGAGGTAGCCTCGCTCAACCCCGGTTTTCCCCATTGTAAACCGGGGATGACGCGTCCGTGGGCACCTCTCGGGAAGGGTCCCCGCGTGGGTGACCCTTCGGAGAGCTTAACCCGAAGGAGGAATCCCTTCCATCCCAGAGCGTTACGTGGAGGGAGCTTCCTCCCCCTTCGGGGGAGGTCCATGCCTTCCAGACGGGCTTAAAAGGGCCCGCTCTGGAAGATAGAGCGGGATTTGAGATAGTCATTAGAGTTGAGATAGTCATTGGCAGAATTAAGATAGCTTAGAGAGAATCAAGATCGAGAATTGTGATTGCGAGAGTTACGCGTTATTGGGAGTCGAATCGAAAATACAGACTGCAGTGAATCTGAGTACTCCGAGGTACTCTCCAGCGAAGTAGAGATAACTGTTGATTCGAAGCTTTTGTCTGTCGTTTCGTGGTCTAAGCAAATGTGTCTGAATTTAATGTCCTTACGTATAACGATGTGTGTTCCGCCACCCTGTTTAACGTTAAATCTATCGTTTCGTACGAAATTGTAATTTTCGAATACAATTTTGTGTCTAGAATTTAGTTTCGTTTCGCAAAGTAACACTATATCCGGTTTTCGTTCATTTAGGCAGTCCAGGAGAGAGGCCTGTCTTTCATTTTTATAACGGTGTTTACGTTTATCTGTATTATGCTCAGCCGTTTTAACGCGAGTTTGTTAGCTATGTATGTCGCTGCTATTCTCCCGGGAGTATCCATTAAAAATCTATTCCTAGGGATTCCGCGATGAAATCTTATTGCTATTTATTTCCACGGTTTCCGCTATACGCGCGATCTGTTGGTTTATAGAGTTTGACATTTGTCTAATTTCCCCTAGTAATGTCGCGTTGGGTGTGTTCGATGAGTTAGTTTGTGCCGGTTTGTTGGTTTCTACGTTGGCAGTAGCTTGCGTTTCTGTATGCGTTTTTGTTTGCTTGCCCGAAAGCATCGCGATGTAGGAGATATTCGGATTTATCATTTTATTTATTAGTTGTTGTCTTCTTTCCCTCTCTATTTTTATGAACTGTTTCCTTTCCTCTATTTTCTGTTTCAACTCTTGGAGCTTCGGGCATCCTCTGTAGGAGGCAGGGCGACCGAAGCTCTTGCAGTTGACGCAATAAGGTTTATCAATTGTTGGGGGACACTCTCCTGGGTTATGTTGAATATTGCATTTCACGCATCTATACCTCAGGTTACAGTTTAGCGCAACGTGGCCTATTCTTTGACATCTTTTGCATTGCACTCGATCTTTTTTCAATATTTTTTCCCAATGGATTAGGGAATGAAGCACGATTTTAATCTGTTTCAAATTGTCCGTTTGGCTGTCAGGAGACAGCTGTACTATATAATAGATCGGGAGTTTTCTCTCTTCCAGAATTGATTTTCTTGTTTCGAACTTTTTCACTCCTTCCAAGTGAATATTGGGATTGCCTTAGATTTGATGTTCCGGAAGTTATATATATATATATATATGTGGGAATGAAATATAAGAACAGCCCTGGAAGAATGTTAAATGTGTTTGGGCTTGGAAAGAAAGTGACCGCGTGCAAGAGGATCGAATGTAAGGGATGTTTATGACAGAGCCGAATGCGATAAACGAGCGGAAGTCTATGAATGCGCCTGAGTGTTTAGGATACGTGACCGACCGATGGAGAAGGCAAACGTGGGTGTAGATGAAGACGAATGAATGGTTTAAGGAAGGGTAGAAGGGCGCGGGCAAGACAGTCTCTAGCGATCTTTTAACAGTTCTTCACGGTCTCCAAGAGTCTAAGAGTTTCTAATAGTGTGTCAGTATATCTAGAAGTATAAGCTTATTTCAAGAAGAAGTAAAGCAACATTACTTTAGTCTATCCACCCACCCCGATCCTACATATAGGAGTCAGAGGTTTTCCGAGGACTTACGGGAAAGTCCTCGAAAACGGAATCCATCTAGTGGCGAAGGTGAGAATGATGGTCGCTACATTACTTTTTTTCTTCTTCTTTCTTCTGTGTTTTCTGTGATAATATGTGAAATTAACATCTTTATAACTTATACCACTATTTTCCTTTACTAGTACTGCTTTTGACGTTTTTCTTCTCTTTCTTTTTATTCGTACAGAAAGATTCCACGCGATTTTCTTCCGTAATGAAAGAATAATCCGCATAAATCGAGGAACCGATGTAATTAGTATTTCGTTTAAATAAAGTTCGAATAATCGACGTTTTGTTGTATTATTTTAAATTGTCGACATTTTCACGAATAAAATTATAGATCGATCGGAGTTAAGAACAAAATTTAACCTGTATATCCAACTTTTCAATTTTTATTTGATAAGGTAAACGAAAAAAGTCAGTAAACGACTAAGTAGTCAAATGTTAAGCGTTTTAAAAATTATCACGGTACATCAAAAAATTCTCGCGACACGTTCATTAAAAATTATTATTATACAATAGAATATTGCTATTCGATAATTATATCGTTCAATTCTTCAATTCTGTGTTTCCTTAATCCGTGTTTAATTAATTTTTATTTGCGACGAATACAAATATCGTATAACTCATTAGTCATCTTTTGAAAAGCAGCAGAGGTTTATCGAAAGAGGTATTCGAACTTTTTAAAGTGTATTTTCACTATCGTTACCGCGATAACGCGATGAAGTGTAAGACAATTGAATCTGTATCAGGTTATTACGATCAATTTGAACTACCTCAGAATACTTAGAAATGAAATTATTTCATAAATATGTCAAATTAATTTAAATACGTCTTTTGAACAAACATATTTAATATCAAACATACAGTGCCATACTAAAATTAGGTTAACATATAATGCGATATTTACGCGTACAGTGTTATATAAGACATGTTATATAACATAACATTGTAATATTAGGTTCTATGTTCTGGCTCTCAAAAATAATAAACATACCGAATATGCTTGATTCAGAATCTAGAAAAACAGCGACGCAACGTTCTTAATATTACTAACCATAATTAGTTACATTATATATGTACAAGATGTTTCAAAGTAACTCGATTAAACTGTATATTATATGTTTTGCGAATAAAAAAAGAGAAAGAATGTTACACAAATTAACATAATAATGGGTAAGAAAAACTTTACTTATTTCGTCTACAGTGTTTATTTTTAAGTAGACATTCGTGGTAGATACGTTTATAAGTTATTTATGCGAGTTATTTACGAGGTTCAACTTGTATAATTGAAACATAAATCCGTACAATGAATAATTTACGATTTTTCTCTAAACCGCATAAAAATTTGCAACAACAAACGCCATGTAACTCTTTCTATAATTTCTATTATTTCCACAAACTATAGGGTGCTATTTTTAAGAAAAAAAAATCGTAAGTCGACCAATGTCGATTTGAGACCTTATTTTCGAAAACAAATCGAAAATCAACTGATATCGTTATGGAAGGCTATTCTTAGAAGCAAAGCTAAGTTGCGTGGTCTTCACGATGGAGTGAAACGCAGCTTAACGGAATCATAATCGTAACAGAGCGCGAATCGCGAATCGATGTGACGTAATTTTAAAGAGGGCAAATCGCTAATCGGCTGAATCGTATCAGCCAATTAGCAATTGATAAAAGCACGTCATCAAGCACGTCATCAAGCTTTGCAAAGGGCATAAAAATAAGACCCTCGGCGACACAGGTAGAGTTCCGAGTGGAGAAACCTTGAAGAATCTTCGTAAATATTGTTTGTGATCGGCACGGACGTGAGTCGTTCGGTATCGAAGGGAGACGGATAGGAGCATGTTTCCTGTGTTAAAGTTACGTTATTTCAATATTATCTTTTTGCGTTTAACGTTTAGCGTTTATTTCATCCTGTTCGTTTTTGGTGTCTCAAATTATTCGCGCAGAGCCGATATTCCTTCGATAAAAGAAGGAATACACGTTATTTCTATAAACTGAAGATAGAATAAAACTTGTTTTTGGCATCCTACGATACGTAATTGTCTTTAATGCTAATACTCTTCCTTGCTGACCAACTACGTGCGACATGTTAATCTGATGTCATAAAGTGAAACGATTTTTTCTTCATATCTCTGAACTCATAATGAACACATGTACAGTGAAGAAAATATTATGTAATTCTATTTAGGAAAATTAACGTGAAAACACGCCTACTACTCAATCTGCAAACGAATTATACGTATATTCTAAGTACTGTTACGTATCAAATAATATTTAGGAAAAAATTGTTTCATGTTTTTAACTTCTTATTAGACATTCCATCGTTTTTCAATTAAAAAGAAAAATGTATTGTACAATGTTTCTTATGTCCGCGTGTATCTTTGTCTAATTCCAGACACTAAACAATGACAAATACGACATGCAACACAGTTTCGAGTCTCAATGATGATCTAGAAAATTTATGA
This sequence comes from Eufriesea mexicana, assembly GCF_001483705.2. Classification (NCBI taxonomy): domain Eukaryota; kingdom Metazoa; phylum Arthropoda; class Insecta; order Hymenoptera; family Apidae; genus Eufriesea; species Eufriesea mexicana. The sequence continues at coordinate 123,578 of NW_016910581.1, forward strand.
TCTTTACTTAGAAAGTATTTGCACGATGTAAAAAATCATAGATCGAGAGTTATCTGCTTAAAATTATTAAAATATTGTCTGCTTAAAATATATAAAAAAAAAAACACCTGTAAAAACGCAGAATTTAAGATCACAGGAACACGACACTAACCACGACCTTTATAAAACACGAATGTTACTATTTCTAGTACATATTCAAGCTGCTTTTGATAAACGTTGTCGGTATTCTTTTCGTTGTTCCTTTCTCCTCGACATAATTGAAAGTGATTTATTTCGACAAGATGAAAGAGCAGTTGACTCTTACCTACCGTACGGATCGAACGCTTGATTTATCGTGTGCGAGTTCCGCGGTCTTCAGAATGATATACCCAGTGTGAAAATTATTATTCAGTGTGCTATTTCTCTTATTGCTGGCCCTCGACATATATTTCCTCTGCGTCAATGGCAAGAACACTCATTCTGAGATGGTTTCTCAATACAAGGACTCATCGTACAAGGACATCCTTAGCAAGCTAAAACCGATATATCCGTAGGAAAAGAAGACTCAGCTACTAGTAACCGAGTCAACGTGAAATCGTACGCCTTCTCCGTCTTACGTGGAAATTTTTCGAAGGAAAATCAATCTATCGTGACGATAGTAACCGAATCGAAGGGTCATCGAATAAAGGTAGCCCTCGAAAAAATAACAGGTTCAATTTCTATACGATTTATCACACGAGTTGCGAATAGTAGAATATGCATTTATCTTAACCCCAAGGACACGATCGCAGAAATAACTAGCAAATTTCGACCCGTCACTATTAACAACCAGTGTGTTAATATAGAACCGTTAATCTCGTCATCAAAATGTTTCGTCCTTTCTAACGTTCCGCCAATGATACCCCACATTTTAGAACAATGTCAGAATCACATCAAATGTGACATTCCTAAGAACTAGTCTATAAAAACCTGGCTTTTCCCACATATTAAGTTTCAGGCGTAAAATTTATGCTCATCCAGATAACGAGCATAATTCCCGAATTGTTCATCGTCGCACACGAAGACACGAAATATAATAGAATCTTTGCAATGTCAGATGAACTCAATTGTTTCCGATGTAAACAAGACGGCCACGTCGCCAAACAATGCCCAGGGAATCACAATACGAATGATCAACCGGTTGACGTCGATCAGCAAATCAACGTAACTACTCCCCTCAATATCAATCAATATCAATTGATATTGACCGTCACCGAAGATCTACAATCACAGATACTAGTAGCGACGAGTTGCCCTCACGATGCCAGAAACTCGTCTCCAGATAACAAAAGAGCACTAACGTCTTCCTCGGTAAGTCTCAAGGATATCTGCTTTATCGACAGTAAATTCGTATCCTCTGGATCTCGCTTAACCGCATCAAGGTTTCACTCAAAATCAGAGAAGAAGGTAGTAAAAAATGCATCAAAACAGATGAAAAAATGACACCCAATGAATTAGCTTTTTAGAAAACTCTTTCAGAGTTGTGAACCCCCATGACATCGCTCTTAATTACACTCGAGCCATCCCTGCCCTTATCCGAATGCTAACGTAAATTTACCCATATTTAAACGGTAGAAGTATTAAAAACAGAATGCATCGAATCACTAGGAGAATTAAATAGTATTTTGAACGATTGTTTTAACTGTTTAACTACTGGTGACACGCCTTTCTCAACTGACTGCAAATCTGAAAGCGAATATGCAAATCACTTGGCGTACCTAGCATACCTTCATCTATCTAAATCATCGAAATAACTATAACGCCTATCCAGTGGAATCTAATCGACTTCTTCACTCGGTTGCCCTTTCTACAAATTCTATTAAACAAATTCCAAGCTGACATTGTGTGTCTATAAGAGACCTATCTCAAACTACACCAGACCATCGGCGTCGAGGATTATACTTCCTATGTTGCTAATCGTAACGCACAAACAACGAATGGTGAAGTTGCCATTCTTGTTAAAAATTCCGTATATACCTAATGAAGAAACTGCAGTCCTTTCCAATTTTGAAACTGTCTCAATTAATGTGTACCTCGAGCCGTTTACAATCACGGGTGATTTCGATAGTCACAGTAGCCTTTGAAAATGTCATCGCGAATCAAAACATAATTCCTTTAAATAATAACAAACCAAGCCACTTCTCTGCAGTAAACGGAACACATACAGCAGAATGGATCTTACCTTAATCAGTGTAAATTCAGCTCCCAGATGTGAATGGAACGTGATTTCGGATTTACGCGATAGCGATCATTTTCCTACAATAACCAGAATCGATCTAAACCACCTCAATGATAGGGGTACTTGTAAATCTCGCATTGAAAATGTGGGGGTCCTCTCCCCCACGGTCGTTAGATGTCGGCTGGTCGCAGGTATCCTCTCACAGGTTGGCGCGTAGCTAGAAAGGACGGTGAGAAGAGAGGAAGGAACGAGGTTTCGTCCCGGGCCTGCTAGCGGACTCATCGGTAAGGCTTGCTAAGCAGGCCCTGCCTTAGACACTGGGGATACTGTTGGAAAGACGGGAAGTTATATATATAGGAATTGGGAGTTTTCCGAGGACTTGCGGGAAAGTCCTCGAAGGCGGAATCCATCTGGTAGCGAGGGCGAGAATGATGGTCGCTACAGTGTTTTGCGGTATTCATAGAAATTTCGAGCGTGATCGAAACTAAACTTTTCATTCGGATCGCGACAGCCATCGGTGACTTTTCGCGGATGCCGCTAATAGGCGACGGTAGTACCCAGAGAACGTTTCATGGCTGCCGCCAATGGGCGGCAGTAGTACCGGAAGGGTTAAAACTTTCACGAAAACAGGACAAGCATCTCGACCAGACCATGAGACAAGACCCACGATGATCAACTCAACGTGAGAGACAGTGACACATCAAAACTCTTTAGTTCAATCCTAACTAGGTACAGCTCTATTAATTTAGAGTAGGCCAAATCCTAACAACATTGTCGCATCCGCGTAAACGGGCCTTACAATCCCGCGGAACTTCCACCGTGCGAGTTGCAGTGTTCGGGACGCAACAATATTCACCACATATAAATCGATAATCAAGTCTATATTTGATTACGGAACAATTATATACGACTCCGCAAGCAAATCCATCGTGAAAAAACTGCACCCCATACATAATGTCACCCTCGGAATAATTTCGGGTGCACTTAAAACTAGCCCTAAATTCGATATCACGAGAGAATGTAACGGATCGCTGCTTCAAGCAAGAAGAAACCTTCTAAGCACCATTCAGGCAATTCAAACTTCATCCACTCCCAGCAAATCAACACCCGTAAACACCTTTTCAAAACGACTTATTGAGAAATATGGTCAACAGCGTAGCTTTCTGTAACCTGTTTATTATAAAATTAAGAAATTGAAACTAGAACTAAATATGAAATTCTCGCCAACAGCCCCTTAACGGTTTCTTTGTAGACATAACATCGACCCATAGAAATTAATTCTGAACTATGTTTATATACGAAAAACAGTACCAATCCAGCAACTCTTCAATTTAGCATTAGATGTCCTGAATTAACATGAAAGCTATACCCCAATATATTCCGATGACTCAAAATCAGAGGCAAGCACAGGATATGCAGTTAACACCCCTCACGAAACACTTGGCGATAAGCTCGCTGATAATACATCTATTTTCACAGCCGAACTATTAACTCTTCTTTTGTTTCTTGAAGATACCTGCGCCCAGATATGTATATGCATGCAGGATCGGCTAAAATAGCGTTGTCTCATTTCTTAATGGAATAAAATAAGCTTATACGTAGATTGACAGCTATGAAACAAGAAGGATTCGCTATGGGCACGTTCGACTTTGACTTCTTACTCTCATACTGGCACACTCTTAGCCACTTCTAAAAGACTCCTGGTGACCGTTACAGACTGGACACCGTAGATTGTGAAAACTGACCACCGTAGACTGGAGCTGTCCGCGCCCTTGCACCCTTATTTGAAGCATTCATTCTGTCCTTTACCATACCCAGGCTTTTCTTTCCAATCATGCCCCTTTCCCACGCAACCTCGGTGGGTCAGGTACTTCAACCACTCTGGACACATCCCTAAACTTTCGCTCGACCCTACCATAAACATTCTTTGCAATTAATTCGCTTGCACACGTCACTTTCATCCTAAGCCCAAACACACTTGGCATTCTTTCAGGAACGTACTTATTCCAATCCCACATGCATGTGCACTGTTAGTGTTTAGGGGTCGATTGTAACTGTGTGCTCGTATTGTAAACATCTGCAGAAGTTTTCTTAATATATTCTTAATATATATATATATAAATATTCTTTTTCACCGTACATCGAATATAATTACTTTCACACAATCCCTTGATACTGAACCTTTCGTTCTAAGTATAATGCACATCGCAACGAATTCAAAATTAATCTCGTAATTAAAGATATTACCGAAACCAACAAGAATCACGACCTCCTCGAGTACATTAAAGAAATCAAGGCTGTCAAAGAAATAGCGTAACTGAATGACACCATCCCTAATAACCTAGTTGTTGATGCAACGTTAAGCCCATTATTAAACAGATAAAAGAAAGAGAAAAGAAATATGAAAGAGCCTGTATTTAATTAATTATTGTTAGTAAACGGTCGTATTAGACTTTATAATCTCGAGAAATTTGAAATGCGGTAAAATAAAGTGCGGTTTGCGGGACGCGATAACATTCTTATTTTACTTACTATAAAACATGATACATAATTTAATCGGTTTTCTTTTGAACATCTCTCACGTAACGCAGAGATATAAAATTGTTAAGTAAAAACATCGTTATAAAAACTTACCGACATAAAAGACGGTAAAGTTAAGTTAATATTTCGGAAAGTAAACAATTTGCATTCCAATTTGTTAGTGAATATTATGATAGAAATTGCGTGTTGGAATGATAGGTCGTAAAGATACCACTTTCCATGCACGGCATCATTTGCAACAGTGGTACTCTAAAAATTAAGGATAAGTTCTCATACTATTGCAATTCACAAATTTCTTTAAATTTAAAGCTTATATAATATTGATTTTTTACTTGTCACGAGTTTAGTTAACAAACTATATTTGAAATCTGCAAATAAAAATGAATAAGAAAGAAAGCAGTAATATATTTTAATAGATATTGAAATATGATTTCTTTACCGTAAAGATTTTACAAGTTATTACATAGTTCAGAAAACCTTACCGCTTCAAGTAACTGATGAATGCAATAACACAATATATAAAACTGTATCAGCGCGCCAATCGTATACGATATAATTAGACACTTTTCAAAATACGACGTAGAACTCTGAAAAAGATAAAGAACTTGTTATACATATAAAATAAAGAAAAAAGAAAGAATGTCGGAAATGTATGAAAAATAAAAAATTTAGAATTACGAATTAAAAATTTGCATTAAGAATTTAACATGTATAATATACCGTTATAAACATAAAACTTAGAAAGCAAAACCGGAAAACGTTACTTATGTAAAGAAGTCCGACGTTTGGGGAAAGCAATTTCTTCAACATGACAGCCACCCTGCAATAATTACAAATTTTTATTATGACAGTAATATCAATAACGATACTACAACGATATTATTAGTATACAAATTTTACGAAAATCTGTATTTCGTATTTTAAATTTTTGATCATTTAAAATTTCGACACACGTGTACAGCAATCATATAATTACACGTAACATAGGAGCAATACTTTGTAAATAAATTGTAAAGAAATTAATAATAAAATGACGATTACCTCTAATGTAAGATCGAAACATTTGGAAATTGCAAATGTTAGACTACGAATATTTGTAGTAAAAACATGGATATGTGTTATTATTTAGTTTTTACAATTAATCGAATATATGAATCATTGTATATTATTAACTCGAACACCCACAATTTTATAGGTATTAATATTTTACAGCTTATATAAGATAAACAAATTTTTAAATAATTGGAATAATATGTTCTACATAACATATAACAGTAGCAAATTTACGTTCTAAGCAGTACAAATTTCGGGTCTCGTAAAACAAAGATTGCCATGTGATAAATCATTTAATGAACAGTCTTAAATAAAATAATTTGTAAAATTTATCGATAACGTTTATCAAAAATGACATTATATCAGCTATATAAAAATGCATTATATTATTGTAGGAATGGTATATCTTTTATCTATTCCTAGATATGTCTGTAAAGCGCGAGGGAATGCTTGGGCCCTTCTGCGTAAATAAAGGGCAATAAACAGACGTCGTCTCTGATTTGACTCGAGCGTTCGGGGTATTATCTGGAGTGCGTGCGAAAGGATGAGTGACCGTACGCAAGGATCGTGCGATCGGGGTGTTTATGAATGTATCGGTTACAAGCGAAGAGTGTCTCCAGGAATGCATCCGAGTGTTTAGGGTACGTGACCCACTGAGTGCGAGGCAACGAAGAGTGCGTGGGAAAGCGTGATTGGGAAAGAGAGCATGGGCATGAAAGAGGATAGAGTATATGGTTTAAATAGGGATGCAAGGGCGTGAAGCGTGCAGTATGTTGGAGTATGTACGTCGAGCAGTTCTTCATATAGTTCTTCGAGTAGTTCTTCGAGAGATAGTGAGTGTAATAGTCGTAAGCTTAGAATAAGTTGGTTCACGATAAATTAGTTTTATTCTCTACCACCGTCCTTTTGCTGCCTAATAAATAAATTCCTACATTATTTATATTCAAATCTGGTGATAATACCAGTGTCACTAATTATAGACCAATTTCTTTGCAATGCACTATGGCAAAAGTATTCGATAGTATTATGGTTAAAATTCTTGATCGGCACGTTTTTAACATCTACAGTAAATCTCAGAATGATTTTCTACCAGGGCGGTCTACTTATACCTACCTTGCCCTTTACCATAGAGATATCTCCGTAGCTCTAGATCAGGGCTTACAAACGGATTCTATATACCTCGACTGCGATAAAGCTTTCGATAAAGTTAATCATTTTATTTTAATCGATAAATTGACGGCTCTCGGCATCAAGGGTACCATATTTCAATGGTTTTTCTCCTTCCTCGATGGTCCTAATCAAATTGTAAGAGTAAGATGTAGTCTTTTGAGATATATAACCGTTACTTCCGGTGCTTCTCAAGGGTCTTATCTTGGACCCCTCCTTTTCCTACTTTTTATAAACGACTTAGCTTCAGTTATACGTACTTCCTCTTGCTCCTTATTTACAGATGATATTAAGTTATATCGTTTAATACGTACTCTCTCCGACTGTTCCGAGTTGCAAGTCGACATTGGCAGAATTATGGAACGGTGCTCCATCAACTATATGGATCTAAATTTAAATAAGTGTCAAGTGATCAGTTTTACTAGGAAGAAATTTCCTTTCAATTTCCAGTATTCTATCAGACCGCTGTTGATGTAATTTTGCGTTGTAATTCAATTGCTATTAGTACCCTGTGATAATTACGTATTGTATCCTATGAATCGTAAAATATAAAAATATACTTCATACCTTCATTTATATTACTCGTTCTTTAACAATTGGATTCACCGATATTTCCTCCTTGACATTCTAATAACTAATATTTAATCTTTATCTTTCTCCATCATAATACATAACATTCTTTCTTTCTTTCTTTTCTTTCATACTTAAATTTGCACACTGTGCAACAAAATGTTATTTACAAAACTCTTAGATATCTTTTCAGTCCTTAAATCGTCGGCTAATTTTCCGAGGTTAAATTACGGTATTAACCTCCAATTACTAATTTCACGTCGAATTGACTGCATTAACTATTGTTTCTCGCCAGTGGAGAGAGCGTTTGAGAGTGACTGTCGGAGAGCATCGTTCGATTGTCTGAGAGTCGGCGTGTCGCGAGTCGTTCGCAAGTGGACACTATAATCCATTGCTCTCGGAGAGTTACTCGCAGCATTCGAAACGGGATTCAAATCCTGAGAGAACTTTCGGATAAATCACTCGGAGCGATCTTGCATTCTAAGAACACTTGGAACGATCGTTGAAACGTACGACGGATAAAGCAAACAACCATCGGTGCAAAGGACAAGCCTATCAAGTGGGTTATCGAGTTTAGGTTAATATTAGGTGTGAAATTAGGTGTACGTAGTGCGTGTGTGGACGATGAGGAAGAGGCAGATAGTATCAAGTATCGTAAAGAAGAGCAGTCGTCGTGCCGATCGACGCTCATGTCACGGGAAAGGTGGTTTGAGTTAAACAACTCCCGATGACGATAAAGTGTAGAGATGTTTAAGGATTCGTATCTATTGTACCTTAGTATCAATAGATCTTTACCAATAGCGCAATTATCATGTACCGTAGTGACATGTACAACTCGCGAGTAAAGGTTATACGAAACTCCGTATGGTTTGGTGGTATGCTTGAGACTGGTTTATTTTCTAATTTGGTCGGCTTTTATACATGAGTTCTTTGGGGGGTGGTTCGAAGGAGTGGGAAAGGGATATTTACGATTATTGGTGATAAGTGGTTTTCGTATTACTTCTGGTTTTAAGTGTGGCGTGGGAAATGGAGATAGGGTGTTTGCGATTAGGTTTAAAATAGAATAATCGAAATGGGATGTTTAGGAAGAGGGTTGGTTCTATGATACGATGTCTGGCGGCGTGGGAAATCGAAATGCAGCGTGTGTGAAGAGGGTTAAATTTTAAGATAAGAAGGCTATTTTGGGGTATGGCGCCAGATAGCTATGCAGGAGGTTGATAGTTTCGGGTAGGAGAGGTAAAGAATGAGGGCAGAATCGGAGGGGTTTATCACACTCAAGTGGATAAAGTTCTCAGAGCTCTACGCGAGAGTAATCTCTCGGCGAGTTTTCTATCACCTGCTGTGCGTAAAATTTCGCACAGTTGCTCTTAAATGAACACACAACTTAAGAGTACTCTCGGGAGTAACTCGCGCGAGAAACTCTGAAATGGACATGTAGCATTACTCCATTACTCTCCTTTCCACTTTCTCCTCTCTTTATGCTTCCCTTTCCTCTTAGTAAAAAATGTAATGCGAGCGAGAATATACTATTAATCGTAAGTCTATACTTACTCGATTACAGTTTCGTAATGTCGGGTTAACAACCTCGTTTCTTGTTTGATTATTTTTTCTTTCTGAAATGAGCGAATCTGCCAAGCATCGCCATCGTGGAAATCGCTCCAAGTTCCGTGTTCCTGTTGAAGTACCGTTGCATATTTCATTCTAAGGTATTTGTATTGAGCTGTTATTAACAGAATCAAATGCATCGTGTAAATATCCAAACCAGTCTTTTTGGTTATCGTATATACAATGTCAAAAATCTGAAGCATAACGCCGCCAATGAAAACACCGACAGAAAGCGGTTCCTTCGATATAACGAATGGTATTCGATAATCCGTGTAATGGAACTCATTTTTTCGGAACACTTCGACACTTGCAAACGATGTCCACAAAACAGCCGAACTAACACAGGCAACGGTATAAATTTCCAGCGGCCTCTTTATCAGTTTCACCGTACTCATTGTGACATTTCGAAGTACTTGGTCATCTACGATGAGAAGATGGTTCACCTTTCCAATTACTCCACGTAGTAAATTTTGACCACTGTGTAAATAAATTATCAACACAATTACTTCTAACGAGATCACCATATTTACCGTGCTGTCCTTCAATGCCTTATCTCGTGACGCATTGAAAACGCCGAAAATGCTAGCAGTCAAGTTTGTTAGTTGTATTAGCCAAACGAGGCTGGAATAGATCTTTAAAAGAACGGGTAGTTTCGTTTTTTTATTCGTCGTTGATAAGCAATTCCCCGCAATCATATTTATTAAAATGTTAAAACGATTCAAACTTCGAAAATCCATTTCTTCTTATTCTTATTACAAACGGAAGTGGTACGTGTACCATAAAACGATGAATTTATAAAATTTATAAATATAGATAGATTTCTTGCACTGTCAGATATATATATAAATGATAAACGTAGTGTATAATCGAATATAGGTTTAACGAAGGATATTTCCCTTATACGCTATCTCACAAATTATACACAGTCGAAAATCGAATGGAACGAAAACGTGTACATAGATATCTGAATTTACAACTTCGAAGTTACTTGTTATTAAAAGGACGTGTATATCTGTATCGTGTAGATTCGCGAATATTCGATTAATTCGAAATACTCGACGCAACTATGTGTTCGCATTCTTTTTGTCTATTTATCAGTCTTACCAACACTACCATATACCGACACGTATATCATGTGCAACTTAAACTTGTATCAGCTTAATCATCGATCGTTTGTCGTAAGATTACAATTTCATAGATTCTCTTTTAATAGTGTTTGTGCGATTAAGGAGTCGAAGAAGGGGTCCATGCATAGCGATAAATTATTTTAATGGACCGTTGATAATGTCATACAGTCAATTTATTTTGATGTAGAAATTTGCGATGAACTTGCAACAAATTTAATTACGGGATAAATAAGTGATGACGAAAACATGAAATTAGCCTGCATTCGCAATTAGAATGAGAAAAAAAGAGGAAAGAAAGGAAAAGAAAGGACCGACGTTTTCATCGCGATCATCGTATTATAAATTTAAAGGATAATTTATTATCACTTTCAGAGCCGCGGAATCCAAAAGAGCCGCAAAACTTGACGTTATCCGATGCACGACTGGTAGATGGAAAATTGCGTATTAGTCTAAGGTGGATTAAACCAGCTTCAGACGTGCCAATAACGTTCTACAAAGTGTTTTGGAGTCGCCTTGTTCATGGTCCAACTAACGACTCTATTCTCGTTTATCACAGAACAGTTCTCAAAGTAAGTATTCCACCACTTACTTATGCCACATACGAATAACATTGAAGCTTGTTATTAAAGGAAAATATATTTCTCTGATATTTTTGAGATAACGGAAAAGTACAGAAAGGAAAGAAAATTCGAATTTTATCTATTTAACGATAAATAAAAAGCTTTTTATATACAGATATGAGTTTATTATATCTAGTTATAGATATAAATATAGTTTAGATTTGCATTTCTTCGAAATTTATTATACGTCTAAGGCAGCTAACAGTAAGACAACTTCTTTCTACTTATCGATTCTCGATTTAGTAGAAGTTAGTAGAAGTAAGTAGAAGGTAAGCGGAAGTGTATAAAATCGACGTTTTTAATTGCCTCGAAGAATGACTAATTGTAAGATATCAAAATTTCGCGATGCGAACTTTGACAAATCCGAAATCTGCCCTGGTTGAATTTCAGGATAAAACTTGCTACGAACTGAAAAACTTGGAGCTGAAGTGTCAATACTTTCTTCAAGTGCAAGCTGTTGCACTGTACGGTGGCCGGCGATTGTTGTCACGAAAGGCTTCGAAAGTTTTCAATAGCACCGATTACATGACATACGGTAAGATGAAATTCCAGCCCGCTCTTCTTCCATCTGCTAGTGGTATTTCTGTCGAGCCTAATATAATAATTGGGATAACAAACGAAGAAGTGCCCTTTCATTGAAGCCGATATGGGGAGACGATCTCGCAGATGCGAGCGATACCATGGCGATCTTCATTTACGGCGAATGACTTGTCACTGCGGAGAGGTCAAGGTACGTCTCGTTTGGCCGATGAACCACGATGTAAAGGCATACAACGTCTCCTGGAGAGAGGCATCCTGCTCGGCTCCGCAGGAAAAACTCGTATCACGTCGAAAGAAAACTTTCTGGAAAGTTGTTCAGGTATTACATGGATATATATACATACGTACAATTATATACACAGAGTGCAACCGAAATTGTCGTAGAAGCTGTCAGATAGTGGTACCTTATGCAGAAATAGATCTGGGGTGTAGAATGATATTTCTTCATTCGAGGCTTAATTTTCGAGAAAATCAATGTCGAAAATTTATCGTATACATATGCACTTATGTTGCTAAGATATTTCATCGATAAAATAAAGTATCATCGATATAATATTTTCTTGTCTTTTTCTCAATCTAATTCCTTAAAAAGTCGACTACGCGTTGTATATAAAAATAATCATAGTGTCGCTCGAACCAAACTGTAGCTATACATATATGTAAGTGCATACATATGCAACCTTTGATGAACAAATTGGACAAACGAATCGCTTCTTCTCCTCTTATGCAATACTTTTCGCTGCACGTTGTATATATATTTACGCTTATCGTTATCACCAATTTATATTATAATCGGTGCTCGAAATTACCGTGTATAAGCGCCGATGTTGCATGCATACATTTATGCAAATTTTATATCTTCCGCTTAAAATCTTCATTTTCTCTTTATTTCCCTCTGCTTTTTACTTATTCTACTGATTGGATATACAACGTATTGATTGGAGCATAATATATATATATTTTTTCTTTTTATTTATAAATACACACATATTAAATGTTACTAACATTTCTTTAAACCACTCGAAAAATATTTCTTTTCTTAGTTTATGAACTCGTTCCTTCAGTACAAAATGTATCTAAAACTATTACTAAATCGTAACATAGAAACGTTACTCAGTTTTCTCCACACTTTTTGAAGCTGTAATATTGAATTTTTTCAGATCTATAATTACGTCTTCGTTCTATTATTTGATGTTAGTAATATCAATTTACCAATGATATAATACATTCTAAATGTTTAAAAATACTTAAAAGTAGTCGAAAGAGAAATAAAAATTACTACGAAAATATATTTTTATCAAAAGTTTATGTAAAGTATTTCGTTTCATTTGTTCATGTTCCTATATGGAAATGCCAATTTATTAATAATTCTTCGGGTAACTTCGGGTAACAACGCTTGTTGCCACTATTTGTTTGGAATATTTATCTGTTTTAATTTTGAAAAATATCTGTCTAGATTGCATTTATGAAATACCTCTGTGTTATAAATAGACAACTTTTAACATGCATCTTTTGCACATTGATTCTTGTTATAGTTACTGAACTTGAATGGAACTTGGCAAAGTACTAAATCTAACATTCCAATCAACCTTTTTTATTTGTACATATTTCTTCACATATGTCAAATCATAGTTCAAAGTTGCAGTCCGATCTCTGTTGTTTTAAATATAACTCCTTAACGATGCGAGATAGAACGAAGCTTCTCAAATAAAATATGCCAGTGCTCTGTTATCCTACGGTACAAATTTCTTCCTAAAAGATCTCGTTTAAAAAGGAAAAATATTGTTAAAACTTATAACATTGATTATAATCTCTCAACGTCATTCTCGACTAATAACAAAATTACTCCAGGAGTAATTTGTCATGTTTCACGTACATGCATACTTTCATTAAAATCAGAGTTTTTGAGTTGGAGAATTCTTTGGAAACATAGCATCCGAACACTTTCGTGAACCACTGTATGTTATATCTATAAAAGGAATGAATAATATTAAACTGATATTCCAAAAATAGAAATTATTAACATATAAAATATACTAAATATAATAAGTATATTTTCAATAATAATGAAATAACAATAATAATAATAATATAATAACTTATTAAATTATGCGTTACAAATAAATTATAAAATAATGAAAATGTTGGAAATAAATTACAAAATAAATTATTGAAATATTCAGCCGTAACAATTAAACGAATTAATTTTTACTTTTGTACGAGTATCTTTTATAGATATGTATATTTACTTACTTGCTTAATTTTATAAATCTCGAACAAGAATTAAAATACAAACGAAAAAGGTCTCTGATCATACACACTACAGACTTACATATCACTTTTCTCTTTCTATAATTTTCCATCGCATAATTTCACATGTCAAATTCGTTACTTACACATGGTATTTTGTATTTCGATGCAACGAATCATATAGTTAACTAATCAACTGAAAGCTAAATAAGTATGACCTATGAATAAATTCTAAAAATTGGATAAGAATTAATGATTACGATAGTAAATCCTATGTTGTTCATTGTGAAATGAACAGTAAATAAAAAATGAAACTTCTTTGAAATTAATAACTTTTATGGTTCTGTACAATTGTAGAATTCCTTTCTAGCATTTTACATTTTTGTCTTCAATTTTTTGTACGTTAAAATTAAAAATTCCGATTTTGACATTTTTCTATCGAATGCACGAGTAATACGAATTTAAACGTAAATATTAAAGATGATAAAAATTAGTTAAAGGTATCTATTATTTCCCACTTGTAGCTATTTATTTTTCGCACTTACAGTTACTTATATATAGTAGTACTTAAGTAGTTAGTTACTTGTACATAAAATAGTACTTAAATTATCTGCACATGGTTAACGCATCTATGCACGCATCTATGAATATTTGATGGACGGTAAAGTTGCTAACTGGCTTAAGACGATACTAACTATTAGTTGTGGTAAATCGACATCGAAGTATCGATTTAAAATTCTTCCTACAAACTTATAAATAACGCTTATATCGCTTGAAAATTATTTATTATTAAAAATTATTTACGCCCTTGCTACACGAACATTATATTTTCGACATACGAATAAGTTCAGCGATGAATTTATAAAATTGGACATTCGATAGCATAGTTGAAGTAGATTTCTTTTTACTTTCCGTTTCATTAATCGCAATCATTTCTGTAGATACTGTGTCGTATAAATTACGTGCACTTCTATAATTTATAATCCATCATTATATTGCTTCCAGACACCGCATCTCGAAATAAAACATCTTCGAAGCGAATGCACGTACAACGTAAATGTACGAAATATATTCAATGATGTGAATAATGACGAACATGGTACCAGTATAGAGTTTTTTGCTACTGGATGTTTGAAGCAGTCAGAAGAACAAGAAGACGACAAGCATTCGTATAATAAGACGATACAATGCAAAACCAAGTCGTCGAAAAGAAAGCGACACTACGCTAGTTATCTTTGATAAAGTTTCTCTGTTGTAAGCATGTGATCACAAGTATGTTTAGAAGCTACATTCGAGCATCAAAACAAACTTACTGCCTTAAACGCTTCTACTATGTGTTATTAATTAATCACAGACAAACAAATGACAAACAAGGTTTCGGTTCTGTAAGTCTTATGTTGCCCCAAAATAATCGATGTTATCAAATAATATATCAGCGCTACTGAGTTAGCCTTAAATTGTTAATACTCCTTAATGTAACTATTTGTTTCTTCGTTGAATATAAGATTCATTTAAAAAAGTATATAAGCATTCCTTTAAGCTAATAATATAAATGGGATCAAAATATAGATATTTTCTAAAATTCTTTAAAAAAAAAATGTATTTGAAATATGTAAATCTTATTTAACTTACATCGAAATTAAACGAAAGCAAAATTTTTCATTAACATATTCCCTTTTTTAAAATGCTGGAAACGTTAGCGTCAGTTTAACTACTTTACAAATACAATATTACATGGCGATAGTTCCATTTTCTTTCCTATTATACATTTTTTAATGCAATATTACTCTCTATAATTTATAACTACTTTATAGCAATAAAGAAACCAGATCTCAAAAAGTGATATTTCTCTTTATAAATGTGAAATTTATGGTTCGATATTATACAAACTATTGTGTTGTATTGTATTTTTCTTATTCTATAAATCATAGTAATTTCTGTAATAAACATGTAAATCTTAGTTCTACCGTAATAGATTTTTATCTATCAGATATTTTAACCATAAATATATTTACATTCATTATGGGAAATTAATTGCTGTGATTGATGAGTCTATATACTATCTACATTCAACTACATAGAAATATCATTGTATTTACTGTTTACCGTTATAACCTGTTACTCGAGCGCAGAAAATTATACATTATGTGGTTAAAAATAACATTACTAATTTCGTACCTTTTTAATCATATATTTGCATATCAATTAGGCAAATATAAAAACATCTTCCTTAAAATTAGTTTATATGTTTTAATATAATTTCGTTTTGTTTAAAATCGTAATTATTATTAAATTATACGCTGAAAGGTAATGCTTGTTTTTAGTATTAAGTACTACACTTCGTTAATCGAGATACCTAATTAATAACCACTGCTATTAGTATAATGTTTTATCGAATGAAACTTGAACCAAACACGAAGCAATCTTATCATTTAAATACAATAATATAGATAGAGAATAAAAATAAATAAAAATCGAATTACCTTTAGTTTTAGTTCAATCGTATGCAAAATGAAATTTTGATGATCTTTCATTTTCTTTCCTAATGATTTTCCTAATAAAAATAGTTTCAAATGCAAACAGTGGACAATTTTATATTAGCTACTGATAGGATATTAGTTTCACCGGATGCACAATATTTTTATCGTTCACCTAGTTTAATATTTGTGTAAAGAATATTTCGGAATCTTTCTACCATGACGAATGCTTTAGGCTACAACTGTATCTACAACTATTTTATACTTTAACGTTGTCCAAATTGTATTCTCAAGTAAAACAGTCTTTTAACATTATTGCTTTCATTGTGTAGAAAATCAAAGCTTTAGTTATACTTTATTTTTTCTTCTGAAACGAAGAGTATATGATATAATTTTCAAATAATTAAGGAATTAATTATATTTGGTCTTACCTAAGTAGTCATATTAAGTGACTATATTTTAAGTTGTGTAAATACAAAATTGGGAAATATGAGATTATAAATTGCATAAAAAAGAATAAAGGGTAAATTACTTCATAATTATGAAGTAAAGCAGGATAAAGTTCGTAAATAATTACACTGATAATACTGCATTGTACTCAAGTATGACCATTGTGCGTTTTGCGGCAGCTTCGGAAAAGATACCCAAAAACCGATCAACAATTTTGGCTATTTATCCCCAACGGAAGCCTTTTTTATTTACAAGTAAGATTGATGTACAGATGAACGAGTTTTAACACACAACGTCATTTTATATGTCATAATACTTGCAGATATTCTAAGCATATGCTAAAGACTCACAACGGTCGACTGTCATACATCATAAAGACATTGCAGATATATCATTCGTTCGTCTACACTTGGTCATACAATTTAGTATATTTTATTATTATATTAGTTTGTTATGTTAGTGAAACTATTTCTTTGTTCACAATAAAGAAAACTTTAATTGCCAAGTTTTAATCTGGTATCTGTACTATTGGGGTAGTTACAGAGTAAAACGTAATTTTCAATTTATGCTTCATTTTTCTTGTTTTAACGGATACAAAATTATAAAAAGAAATCAGGGATATTGTACAGAATTATAGAAATTTTTAAATGCCGATTTCATGTTCAGATTGTTAAGTGCTCGCGTTTATATTTTTACAGTCTTTGCCCTTTATTATGGTTATTAATATATAATTAATTTATAATTTTTTAAGATTTTTCTACAGTCATAAGCACAGATAAAAAATTAAAAACCAATTTTTTCGTTCAGTACATTTTTATCATTCAATAATTATTATACGTGACTTGAAACATAATTGTTAATTTATATGTCCGATATTAAACGGACAGTTAATTTAAAAACATTTTGTGCAAATTCTCCACTGAGTGCGTGTATACGGGGTTATAATATTACGCACAGAATGTAGTATTTCATTAAAAAAAAAAAAAAAGAAAAATGAAAGTCACCTTCGTCTCTCGAAGGACATTACAAATATAAAAGATTAGAATATCTTATCGTGTTGCTAACGAAATATATTACAACCTTCTCCTCTTCTATTTTCCCTCAACATTTACCGTTTATGAGACGAATGCTAATATCGCGAACATCCTCTATATAATCTTTCTTGAACCAACTTCTTCTTAAGACATTCTTTTTACTAGAAAAGCGATTATCCACTTTGTGTGTGTTAATATACAAAGTAGTCCTATTACTAGTATATGCAAAAATGTCGTTCGTACGATTTGTGTTTATATTGAACCGCCCCTACAGAAGTAATCTCTAATAACACAGAGTCGACATTGGCATTTAACACCACAGTAAAGATATATCGACAGATCACATATACAATCATCATCGCAATTATCATCGCAATGCGATCAAACTGTGAGTTTCATGAACGTTTCGTGAACGTTTATTGAGAAAAAATAAAGAGAATTCTCGCATTGTACGCAATAATACAAAGTTACAATGAAATATCTTGCGAATATGAACTAAAAGAATTAATGTGCAAGTCTAAATAAGTCTAAATAATTTTGTCTGTTTGGGGTCTTATGGGCCAAAACGCAATGGTAGTAATAATAAAGTAAATGAAAGTCGCAATGCGGAAAACATAAATTAGTCGTGACATAAAAGATATTGTGGAATTTTTAAGTTCTCGTTAAAAAATAAAATAGACTAGGAGACTGAACAGATAGTATAACAATATGAAACTCTGTATACACACGCCAATAGAACTATATTTATAATGAAAAAGGTGTTGAAACTGTTACAGGTTTTGTCGCATAACTAAATTCTCCCGCAGCCAACCGACAGGCAAAAACAAGACAACTACCCAACTCTAACCAAATCCGCCTATCTCCATTGAGAAAGGGGAAATCCATCGTCGCATCGTCAGTTTTGTGTAAACTACCGTACATATGCAGGAACGATGAAAGGCAAATGGCTGTGAAGCTCATTCAAACAGGCTTCTCTAAATTACAGAATAATAAAAACTGTAATAAGCTCCTCTTCTCTCAACAAAGTACCCACAAGGAATCAATAATTGCACCGTTTAGCGATAATACCAACCCCTTAGCAATTACATCGCGAAAACTGTTAGAACATTACAAATTAGACATTCTCAGGAATAAATAAAATGACTGAAAATCTACAAATCCTTCTGCAAAGCTGTTTCGTCGTCTCTATAAAGAAAACGGAGCTGGAAGCTACATCCCAAGAACAAGACGTAACTTGTTTCGTCAAAAATTTAATTTCATTCATTTTCCAGCATCTACCTTGACTGAAATAGTAAAAATCCGAAGCGATGTGGGTTAAGATTGCTACAGAATCTGAAACACTGTCCGGTACTAAATATAAGAAAGTTTCACGAGTGAACACGCAAGGACGACTGATTCTAGCCAATGACACCTCTTATCCAGAATGGAGTTATAAAAAGGAGGACCCTTCGAGCCTTAATTTTCGCAACATTATAGTAAGTAACTGTTTCTTTGTTCATAGTAATGATTCCTGCACACATATAGGTCGACTAAATCATACACGTAATAACTTAGTAAGTAATAAATCGAACCTAGTAACATTGCCGATGGACATTTCAATAGCTTGAAGATACGGTCTGATAACGACCCTATAGCATTTAATGTAAAAATCAACATACAATCCAAGTCAAGAACATCCAGCAAAATCTCTCCAATAACAGAACGGAGTGGATGAAATATAGAGAAATTTCTGATTTGAACAAGAAATTCTTCATGTCACATGATTTTCATATTCAATCTTCAATATGATAAAATCTTTATATTTAACGAGTGTCTTTTCTTTTTTTCTTTTTCTTTTTTTTTTTTGTTTTCTTAGTTAATCGTAAGTGTGAAATGTTTAAATAACCTAACAATTTGATTTTTCGACGTGTCGCCGTCGTGTGTTTCATAGATGTGGTAACTTTCCAAGGACAACCGTTGGGTATGAGATCACCATCGATCTAGGTGTTCCCCCTGATACCTGGTGACGCGTCAGTGGATCTGGTTAACAACGTAAGAACGTCACGCTAACTAGAGAGATGATATAAAGGAACTACCGTTTGAGCGATTTTGGCTATCCGCGTGGCTATAGCGCCTCGCTGTAAGTATCGTAATCCGAGTGTCAAGCTGTGTGACTGCGTGTATAAGTATATCGTGTATAGGTGAAAAATCTTTGAGTAAGATATCTTACTTGCGTAAAATTGATTTCACATTATCTGTATCATATAATGTTCCAGCAATACTCAACTAAATTTAACCAAGTTCGGGAGTCAACGATTGAATTATTCCGATAAAGGCAGCCTGTTTTTTTAGGAATTGATTCAAACTACTGGGATTAAGAGTAAAAAGAAATAACTATTTGTATTTTATAATTATCTTTATTCTATCCCAAGGAAGGTATATCTCAAGTATTCTGACTGATCGCGTAGAGAGCCAAAACTAGAGTGAAGAAAAAGGGTACGCGATTGCAGCTCGTCCTGATCCCCTAATTCTTATCTAACGTGTGAAATAAACGCTTCACACGTTCCCGGAACCTCTTCGGCGCATAATTTAAAGATATATCTATTTCTCCTGAGAGTTTAGGTTTTGTATATACGTTAAAACGTATCTTATTTTCAACACAAACATTGTCAGATAAAGAAGAAGAAAAGATATAGCGAGAAGAAGCGAGGAAGATAGATACAGTACGTCGAGCAGCGACGATCGAACTGTGACACTTCAATGAAACATCAGACAGATTTTACTAGACAAATTTTATTTTTTCTAATTTTAATACTATCTTTGCAAATGTGACACCATGCATCGTTAGGATCTTGCTTGGTTAAAACGAATCTAAACACGATACAAATCAGACTAACTTTAATTATAATAATTGACACGTTGACAGCATAATGATACGTAATTACATAACAAAATCGTCTAATTTATGTGCTATTCGAACTGGTTTTGATTAAAAGCATCTTAGCTGTATATCGTCACTAAGTCGGTCTTAGTTGGAGACGGTTAACGAAGGATGGTTCATTGAGGAAGGTTGTGCCTAGTGGACTGTATTTTACTATAACTCTCCGATAACTCTTCTAGTCTCTGATAACTGTCCTGATCTGTCTTCGCGACTGCTCTGTCGGTGGTTATATAATCTTTGTCTCTCTGTTGATTGGTTGCGAATACTATTGGGGGTGTATCCTAGCTCCAGCGACTTTCGGTGATGGTGGTTGTTTAAACAATCTAGGTACTTGTGCTTGTCGTCTTGAAGGGTGATGTATAGTTGTTTGTTACGGTTTACCTAAGTGGTGGCTTAGATGCTAAAGAAATAAAGGGGCGCTGACAGTAAGGATATAAACAGCCTTCTGCTAGACTTGGGACATTACGATCCTAGGGCCGCATCACTGGTACTTGTAAAACTTCAAAGCCTTCACACGGTCTATTCTAAACAAAGGGACGAACGAAATACCGGAACAACATTCCAAGCATTAACATTAGCAATACATTGGTGTATTATTTTCAGAAAGCTAAGATGAAGGTTACGGAAAGTAAAATGTTCTATACTGCATGTTTATATACTTTAATAGAAGTATTCTCTTTCCTCGTCAATTGTATGAGATCTTGTTGAGCTCGAGACATTGAGTTAGTGGGGAAGAATGAAGATGGTCCATGTAAATTTAACCGAGCAAATTTTGCTTGAATTTAATCGACCATTACTATATTTTCTTCTACATTCTTCTTTTTCTTTCCTCATCTTGTTTTTTATCTAGTGCTATTCTATTACATACAGAATGTGGAAAAAATTCTAATTCAAGGGATATGTTGGATGACTAACGATTCGTTGGCCCTTAGTCACTAGAAGGACCTGGCTGATAAACGCAGACCTATTTCAGAGTCCAAAAACAATTGACTC